>NW_006160111.1:1313341-1358856 GCF_000334495.1 Tupaia belangeri chinensis | reverse complement strand
TGCCCACACTGCAAACCCCTCTCTTCCTTTCTCCTCTCAAGATTTTGGACACACACATACACACACACACACGTATACACACACACACACACACACATGTACCGGTGTGAGTTTTAAACTGCCGGGTACAGGTCCAGCAATGTAACAATTATACTATCTGCTGGTTTCTTGCTTTAAAAATTTTTAATCATAGGAATGTCAAAAAAACAATTTATAGCTTTACTAGCAAAATGAGTTGATTTGTTATATTATTTTAGAAACTTATACTAAACAAATACAAATATTATTGATATACTTATTTATTGTTTTTATTTACTTTTTTCTTCTTTTGGAGAGGTTTTTTCCTATAGAGTGCGTGCGCTCGCCAGAAAGATAGAAAGCTAGAAATCACCCCCCAGGGAGGATGGCCATGCTGTAATCCCTTCTCCTCCATTCTCCTCTCGGGATCTTGGGCATGCACGCACACACACCTGGCATGAGTTTAAGCCACCTGGTCCGGGACTCGAACTGCAGTCGACTACATGGGAGTCCAGCGACATAGCCATTATACTAACTGCTGATCCCTTGTTTTTATTTTCAAACTGTTGCCAATGAACAAAACAAAACAAAACAAAACAGCTTTGCAAAAGTCATTTTATGATGCTTTCAGAAAAAAAAAAACATACCAACTTCAGTTCAATCATTGAGAAACGAAAATACAACAACATAATTTGTAGTTAGGTCACTATAATATGCATATCTATGATTTTAAGTGGATCACTGGGATTTCACCGTACCTTAAAGTTTGTTATTTTAAACGATCTACACAGTAATTTTTAATACGTGGAGGGGGAGCCTCTTTACAGATCCAATCCTAGGCTTCTAAATCAAATTATTGAAAACAGAGTCAGCGAATATGTATTTAATATAAAGAAAAAATCAAGTTTTATGAAAAAAAAACAACAAAAATTAATATAATATAAATCTCTTTACAAAATAAGCAAGTTATTTTTCTTACATTTTCTTTCTCTATAGACATGCCCACTCACTGGAGAGAGACAGAAAAAGAGAGTGAGAACGTGAGAATGCACCCTCTGGAGAGAATGGCCAAGCCTCAGTTCCTTCTTTACTCTCCTCTCGGGATTTTGAGCATGCACCAATTCACTTGGCTTCTTTGTCAAGTTGCCAGGTCCAGGACTCAAACCATGCAGCTGGCACATGGCTGACTGGTGGTTAAGGATCCAGTTGCTTTAATCATCATGCCATTTCCTGGCCTATGCAAATATTTTTTAATTATTTTGAAAGTCTGTGACATGATATATAAAATATTAAAACTTGCCTTATGTCCCCCCAAAAAAGCCTTTATCTCATTTAGAAGAATAAGTTGTCACAGAAATTTTGGGGTTGTCAAAAAAGTCATGATACATTTTTGCATAAAGAACATAGAAAAAATAAGACATGACTTTTCTGATAACTCGATACTTAAAAATGTTTGTTATTTATGAGCCAGCAAGTGGCACAGTGGTTAAGGCACTGGACTCCCACATGGTGGAGCACAGTTTGAGTCCCAGATATGGTGACTTGCTTTCTCACTTTCCCTCTGTCTCTCATCTCTCGCTGATGAGTACACATACCCTAGAGTAAATTAAAATGGTAATAAGAATAATAAATAAAATAAATGATTTAAAATGTATTTATCCGAAGAAAAAAGAGTCTAGAACTTATCACAGAGGTAATATTTGGAAATGATATTTTTCTAAGTTAAAAAGTGCTGGTTATTGAGATCAAAAGTTCCTAACAGTCCATTTTAAAGGAGAGAAGAATCTTTGTTCACAGTGCTTTAATCTGTTTGAAGAATTATTGAACAGAACACTTGGCAGGGTGGGGAAGAATGACTAAAGCAGTGTTGACCTAGTCTCCCTGTAGAGTGATTTGTTGCTGAGTCAGCCCAGCTCATCAGGGAAGGGCACTGTGCTGACACGACGTGAGCAGATGGACTCTGATCTAACAATCATGATTTTCTGATGATTAGTTCCCTGCTCATGGGCGCTCCAGTTCTATAAGTTGTCACAGATTTTCTTTGTTACCCGGATCCAAAGCTTGGTCTTGTCACTGGCTTTGATAACAAAAATCTACACACACGGAAACAGTTCATACTTTCTTTAACTGTGTTAAATGTTGAAGAGGTCTTGCAGAAAGCACATCAGACAATATTCTGCAAAAGCTACCTTACTTCTTTTCCTTCTCTGTCAGTCCACAAAACTTGGATATATGTTCAATATATCTTCTATTCTAAATGATCTTGTCAAGAAATTTATCTCAAGAACAAACATGCCATTTATGGAAGAACTTCTAAAGGAACATCTTTTCTCCATGAGAATGGAAGTTTTTATCTGGCATGAATTTCTGCTTGTATGCTTTTATTGCTCTTTGTTGAATTTCAGGCCTTAGAGCCTGGAACATGATAGATTCCCCACAATTCATTGTTAATTAAAAGAATGAGTGGAATGTCTTATCTATTCAGTCTGTTTTCTTATAACTGATGAAAATTGCTTGTCTTACTGTTACTTAACTTTCTTTGGGGAAAGAGAGAATGTCAGCTGGTGAAGGCTACTTCATGATGTCTATCTTCACCATAACAGAGGAAGTTATGAAAGATTCCTAGTCTTCTCATCTGTCCAAATAATTTAGAGTCCTTACCTACTCTTCCAATAAGCATACACACCTACATACTCACACTTAGGCCAGGACCCTGGACTAAGTTCAACGGATGTTGTAATGATGGGGGAAATCCTTGCTCTTAGGAAGACAGTGGGAGTATAATAGACTTGGTTATGTCTACATTAACACCAGCTCTTAAATGAAGCAAATGATTTTGATCTTCATCCGATTGGTCTTGCTTGCTGAGGCTATCCAGTAATTTCTCATTTTTGCTCCTCTTAAAATGTCTTGGAGCCAGTGGATGGCATGTTGGTTGGGACACTGAACTCCCACGTGGCTGACTGCAGTTTGAGTCCCAGACCTGGCAGCTTCCTTTCTCACTTTCCCTCTCTCACTTTCTGTCTCTCTCTGGTGAGTGTACATGCCCTATAGCAAATTAAAGGATAATAACAATAAGTTAAATAATTCCAAATTTGTGTTAAGTCTCATCTATACTTTTTTCTCTTGCAGTAACTCAGTAGACTTGGACACATTTCCCAACTACTATTTTACCTCATCTTGCTGTCTGTTTTACTTTAATATCTGGATATTAGTCCCCTTCTTTCTCATTTTATAACTACAAATATTTATTTAATATTGTCACATTTCATCTAGTCACATTTTCAGTTTCTGAGAACATGTAGTACTTCCATTTCCTCAATTGTAATTTTTTCCACTCTTCATAAGTTGCTCGGTGTTTTCTAGAATTGAGAATTCTTTATTTTCCAATGTAGTTTAATGATATAGGAATAGATGGAGAATATAGGATAAGATAAGATGTAAGATTTGATGGATTTTTGTCCTGCAGTAGGGTGGGCAAAATGATGGAATTCAATGATATACAATGTTCTATTTGTTCTTTAGACATGTCATCTTCTAAGAGAGCAGCTCTGGTTTTAATAAGAACCATTAGCAGTTTGAATGAAAAGAAATTAAGAATAGGAAATGAGATAATGAAAGAACTGGGAAGAAAGATGTTGCAGTAGTCATTCATGGATCATTTAAGAGGGTGATGTTCAGAGGTAAAGGACTGCCTAATTTTCAAAATTATGGCAAGAGTAGTTTGCAAGGGTTTTCTATTACTGCAAAATTTCATCCTCCTGCATAGTAGATAGAATTTGATTTTTGCTCCCTGAAAATAATCACTTGACATGTAATATAAGTCTTTGCACTTTAAAAATTGTTTTACCACTTGTCTCCAGGATGGTTATTTTACAATCCAATAAAAATGTAATAATCTGAATAAGAATGTGTAAGAGAGGCTCTGACAATTTTAGAAACAAGAACTCATAGGATATTATGTTACTAGTATTAATGTAGCAACTCTTTTAGTATTGAAGGTAACAAATCTTTCCTAATCCAAAAATATAAGACCTCTCATTTTTGTTTACAAAGCAGCATTTCATGAGATTTCTTGTCTGTCTGCGCCATTACTCATAGAGAAAATGTTAGTTTTATAGTGGAAATATTGTACAGAAAACCTGCCATCACCAGATTGTTTACCTAAGTAACGCCAATTTGGATTTCTATTCAACAGTTCTTACTCTTTATGCTCCACTAGACCACAGCAGAAACGGAAGTGTATGAATCTTTATCCCCAATAAACTAAGCTGTAATTTGTCAGCTTCAACCATGACTCAAGGATGTGTATCAAGGATGTTGTTATGAATTTTTGTCATAATAAATGCTGTAAAAACAAAGCAGCAACTCATACACAAACTCTAATTTAAAAAAATATATTTTGAGTATGAAAATAGCAACTAGAAAGTATTAAAACCCTCAAAAATTAATTGAACTAGGCACAGCTTCAAAGGTAGAGGTGACTTCCCTGTGTGCGTAAATCCAAATACTTATGTCTCACTGGGAAGACCTTGGGAAATTCTGACTTTGACAATGCTTTCACATGTATACTTCCCTTTGATGTTTTCACAAGTCTAAAAAATAAGAAATTCAAAAGGAACATATATATTTAAATAATCCCTATTCAGTTCACTTCCACCCCACAATAGATGTGCCCAATAAGAATATGAAAGCAATGTAAGATGCTAAATAATAAAACAAATTTGGTTGCTAGGAGATGAGAAAGAAGGACATGCATTAGTTAGGAAGATGCCCTAATAAACTTTATTCATGAAAAAAATTGTCTAGCCTGTGTGTGTGTGTGTGTGTGTGTGTGTGTGTGTGTGTGTGAAACAGGTGTCAGATTGGCAAACTAATTTGCCAGTGGTGTAGCTCACCATATTTGGGGAAGGAAGCATGATTTTTCTTTTATAATAAAATAATATATGTTTACTTGCTGAATTATTTATGTTTTTAGTGCTCTCAAATATTGAAACTTAATTGTCACTCTAGTCCTGGTTCCAAGTGACACAGATGAGTTGTACACATTCAGAGTAGGTTTTAGTAGTTTTCTTCCACCTTTTCTTCTTTATGCCATGGGACTCCTTGACCTTCCAAACCAAGTTGTCAGGTATTAGTTAAGGGCCCAGTTAAATCAATAAATACATGCCTTACATTTTGTTATTATGTATTTTTAAATTATGTTGTTTATATGGGAGATATGTTTTAAGCTCTAAGCAATTGATTTTGTTTTCAAGTTTTGTTCTGGAGGATGGATAAGGAGACCGGCATTTACACATGTTCTCTCCTCTCTCTCTCTCTCTCTCTCTCTCTCTCTCACACACACACACACACACACATACAAATATGTATGCATTTTTTATTTCAAGTTGTTGTAGTATCTAGCTGATCAGAACATACTCCAATATAAACTTATAAATGTTTCTCTTTGTCCTACATTATGGTTTTCTTTTCCCTAAATTTCATCTTTTCAGAGTATTATAAAACTATTAATTAAAACAAATTATGTCCAGAACAAAATGAAAGACTTAGCAGAAAACTATTCCAATAGTCAGTGGACCAATGTGGATAAATTGCCATAGTACATCCAGGGAAGTAGCAATTAATGTGATCAATTAATGTGAGCATTCCTAGATCTGAGAGCACGGTCATTATGACGAATCTGGGTGCTCTAAGCATGGTGGCAAAATGAACTAATCAACATTATCAATACCAATGTTCTCTAATTCCTGATGAAGAAGAAAGTAAAGAAAAGGTTGGAAACCTATCAGAGGACCCATAGACCTTATTATCTAACTAACCAGATAAAGAAATCAAAGAGAGGGTTTTGGTCAGTGTTCATAAGAGGAGCTACTGAAAAGGTGGTTATGCTGCAGTTCTGAAGAAAGGAACAGAACTAAAATGCCTCCTCTTAAGAGAGATATGATGGTGGAAATCCAAAATACAGAAAGAGTCAACTATCATATGGTACAGGATCTTAAACACCTGTGCTCAATGTTAAGGTAATGTCAGAGCGCTTGGACTGAATCAGGGAATTGAGAGAATTAACAGAAATGTGCCAGGAGGACTGGCCACAAAATCGAATAACTGAAGTAAATGCAAAACGAGAAATTTTCACCGAATGCAGAGAAAGGGGGAAACTAAACCATGATAAAAGAAGACAAGGAGAGACCAAGAGGTACAATCTACACATAATTAGACTATCTGGAATGGAAGACAAAACAAGTAGCTGAAACAATTACTAAGGAACCGTTTGAACAAAATTTCCCAAAGTTGAAGAACCAACTAGATCTACAAAAAGAAAAAGCTCACAGAGTACTTTTAAAATTTGACAGAAAGAAATCAAGAAGTAGACATATCCTGGTAGTATTTTTAAATTTCAAGAAAAAAAATTAAAATTTTACAAGTATCCAGACAGAAAGAAACAGGTTACCTGTAAAGGGCAAAAATCAGACTGATGTCAGCTTTTTTCTCTTGGAACTCCAAATGCTAGATGACAATGGAACAGTATCTACAGAATCTTAAGGGAAAATAATTTAGGACAAGGAATTGTATACCTTACCAAGTTATTATTTGTCTGTGCAGGTAACTGAAAGATATTTTCAAATATGCAGGGTTAAAGAAAGTATATCGACCTAGAACCTTCCCTGAACACTCTGCTGCATGATTTACTGCAGCCAGCAGAGAACATGAATCAAAATAAATGGAGTAGGGGGGCAATTGTATGAAGAAATATTCAACAGTTAAAACTAGTTAAGCAGCATTCAGTTTAAATTGTTATAAGGTGATAAAAATTAATATAAAAGTAGCTTTGTAAGTTGGGCTTAGCATTTTTGTTTATATAGTTTTAAACTAAAAAGGCATGTCAAATGTTTATTATGTTGTACAGATAGGTACTGTTTTACTCTTAGTATGTAGTGTGGTAGATAAAGACAGGTATTTTCCTAAGCTAAACATAAGTACAATAAAAGTGCTTCGTCATTGTGGACAGGACTAGTGAAGGCATTCCAAATGTTAATCTGACAAAACTGGAGAAAGCAGCTGGTACAGTTTTATTTACCTTATTCTTAATGATAGAGGGGAAAGAATCAAGATTGTCCATAATGGTAATAACAATAGTATAAAACAGTCGGACAGAGGATGGACAAAACCTTGATTTATATACATGTTACACGGAGAAAACACATACTTGCTATGTCATTTAATATTCATGTAAATAAATTTGATGTTGAGATATGTCTTAACAAAATAGAATATGTACATCCATTCTTTTGGATTAGAGAAAGTGGTGAAAACAGTGTACCAAAAAAAAACCATTAAGAATATATAAAGTAGGAACCAGCAGTTAGCGTAATGGCTATGTCGCTGGACTCCCACATAGTCGACCACGGTTCGTGTCCCGGACCCGGTGGCTTAAAACTCACGCCGGGCACATGTGCGTGCGTGCCCAAGATCCCGAGAGGAGAATGGAGAAGAAGGGATTGCGGCATGACCATCCCCCCTGGGGGGGTGATTTCTCGCTTTCTGTCTCTATGTCTCTCTCTGTCTGGCGAGCGCACGCGCCCTACAGTGAAAATCTCTCTCAAAAAAAAAAAAAGAATATATAAAGTAGATCAAAAGAAGTGTAGATGAGCTACACTCGTGTACTGGTATAGTATCCCTATTAAAAAGATTGATATTGGTTCAGAAACCACTCTATAACCTAGGATGCTCTGATTTGTATAAAACAAAATAAAAGCATTTAAAGATAATGAAACTATAAGTCATAGAAATAGAGTGCAACTTTTTTACTAGCATCCACACATATAATAAGGTGTTTTACACTTACTAAACAGACAATATGGCATATAACACTTAGAAGCTATGTAGTAATTAGCATAGCATTCACATAAAAAGTAAACATTCCATATCTTGATGTGGTTGGTAGTTTTACTGATGTAAAAAAGATGCATGCAGATTTTAAATATTGTGCATTTAAGATTCGTATTTCATGTACCTAAAATTCAGAGAGTAATCTTTCTGTTTAAAAGAATACCTGTAGCAAAAACTATTGGACTCTGACTTCAACACTTATAATCTTTAATAAATAAGTAAATGGGAACTTACAAGATAGGTAAAACAGTTAAGAATTTGTGTGTGATTAATATATTAATATAATACTTCGCTACCTTATTTGCATTGCTTTCAAATTCTGAAATATTTCTAAATGATTTTTTACTAGGATGCAAAGATAACTTTATTGTATTTCTAAAAAGCACAAATGACCATGTTGCTAAAAAGCCTAGGAAAATGAATAAAGTTTAAACACTGAAGAAATCAAACAGACACTATAATTCTGAGAATCTTCTTATGATGAAATTGAACTGAAATTTGCTTCCATGCCACAGGATCCTGCCATTCTGGAACACTCACCGGCCATTGCTGAAGTACAACTTCCTTGGGGTCTATTCCTTCTACAATGTTGACTTTGGAAAAGACACATTATTCTCATACAGTGTTTTATAATTTAGAACCGGGCCCTATATTTACCCTTTCTTGGATTCATCAGAAATACTTATATGCAGCATATTCAGACAAATTCCATGGTATTTCTTTTTCTTTTTATACTTCCAATCCAATTGTTCTCCATCCTTTAATGATCATAACAGCCATAGCTAAATTGCATATATTTATACTATAACTATATATTTTTTCTTCTTAAACTTAGTCACATATGCAAAGTCACTCTGCCATGTAGGTTAGGTTAACCTATTCATGTTTCTGGGGACTAGGTCATGGATAGTATTGGGGGGTTATTATTCTACCACTGTGTATATATGAGGGTCTTCAGAAGTTTAAGAAAAAATTGAATTAAAGTACAAATTTATTTTGGTGAAAAAATTGAAATCCATGCATGATTTTTCATAATTTGCTTTTTCATAAGCTTTTTAAGGATATATATCCCTCACTTGGGATATGAGTAACCAAAAGTAATTATAAATTATCTAAAACTCAAATTCAATATCATAACTATCTTGGTAGATTAGTCTCTAATCAGGACTATTGATAGGTATATATATAGGGTGTGTGCGCTTGCTATAAAGACAGAGAGAGACACAGAGACAGAAAGCGAGGAATCACCCCGCAGGGGGAATGGCCACACCACAATCCCCGCTCCTCCACTCTCCTCTAGGGATCCTGGGCACGCACACACATGTGCCCAGTGTAAACTCAATATTTTAATAAGGTAAAAATAAAAATAACAATATAACAGCAGAAATATTACAAATAGGAAATATAGTGTAATGACTGTTTAAATAACATTAACATTGGATTGTATTTTATAAGTAATCTGGAGATGATTTAGACTATACAGGAAAATGTATGTAGGTTTTATGTAAACACTACATTATTTCATACATAGGAATTGAGCATTTACAGTTTTTGGCATCTGCAGGGGCTGTAGGGGTCCATGAATGAGTCCCCCATGGAAAACAAAGGACAATTGTATATATTTATATATATGTCTCCTGATCTATGTCTACATATCTTAGTCTCTCAATAATTGGTAGAAAATGGAATTAAATTGAAAAATTTTCTTGATGGGAAAAATTTTGAAATCCATGCAAAGATTTTTCATAGTACACATTTTTCTTAACATTTTTGAAGAACATTTATATATGCTATTCATTGCAGTGTTTCCATTGCTTATATTTAAATGTATATCTAATAATGTCTGTATATGTATTTATTCTCTTGCTTATATTTAATATATATTTAATTTATATTTAAGTGTATTCATTCCATTGTTTACTCACTTTCATTACATATACTAGTTTATTGTATATACCAAAGAATATAAATATATCTGTATAACATATATTAGATTTACTGTTAAATATAAGCAAAAGAAATATAGAGTGAATATAGAAAAGCATTAGCAATGATCAATGTTTCAATGATATATTCAGAATTCGTTTATTGAGATCTTACTGGGTGCTAAGCTTCCAGAAAAACTAATTGAATAAGATAGAAACAATTTTTCTTTAGCAAACTTAATTTTATTTTTTGAGTCCTAGACGTGGTGGCTTGGCAAATCACACTGGGCATGTGTGCATGTATGCCCCAAATCCCAAGAAGAGAATAGAAGAAAAGAGATTGCAGTGCGGCTGTACCCCCTGGGGACGATTTCTTACTTTCCCTCTGTCTGTCTCTCTTTCTAGTGAGCACGCAGGGCCCACAGGAAAAACCTAAAATATAAAATATTAATCATATAGAAAAATACATGACCTAGCAGCTGAAATGAAAGCTGTAAAAGAAGCAAAACAATAGACAGGACAGAGTTAACAGCGAGCAGACAGAGCAACCAGCCGTAGGGAGGATGGGAAGTAGGTGTCATGGGAACTCAGACCTGAACAATGAGGAAAAGTTGGCCCTGAGAAGAGGAGGGGAAAAAAAATCAGGGAAAAAAAAAAAAAAAAAGGATGTGCAACAGTCTTCAAGCATCTAAGACCACGGTGTCCTACAGGGACTGAAAGGAAAGCTGAGTGCCTTGAACATCGCCTGTGATGAGCCTGTAAAGGCACTGAGCAGTCAGACATGCAAGACCTCAAAGGCAGTGACAAAGTGCTTGAATTTTTATTTTCTAAGCAGAATAGAATGTCAAAGAATGGTTGTAAACAGAAAAGTAAAATATGAATTGAAGGAGATAGAACGGGAGCTTACAGGAGGAGTTTCTTGATAAAATTCAGGTGAGACACATTCTGTAGTCTGAATGGTAGAAATGTAGGAAAAATAGGTGGCTCAATATATATGCTGTCGACAGTGAATAAGCAGGAGTCAGGATGGCCGGGATGTGGAGGGTAAGTAAAAAGAAAAACTGAAACTGACTTGAGATTTTAAAAAATCAATTGATTTCTTTCTTTCATGAGCATGTGTGTATGAGAGAGAGAGAGAACTCTTGAAAGATACTCCTGATATCCATCCCCAGGGCCCATTTCCAGCTTCATGTGAATTTATGTGCCTGGTATATTCAGAGAAGTCTCCAGAGGTGACTCTGGAACCTTCACGTGTTCAACAGCCTCACGAAGCTTCGTATATTTCATTGGTCCACTGACTCTGTGATCTTTGTAGTGAGTAATGTCGGGTGGGGGACTGGGGATGAAAAAGAGAAGCTTTGTTATTTGCTCTTTCCAGAAGAATGAGCATGGCTACCTTCCAAGAATTACTGTACAGTATTTCTTTTTAATTTGCTGGATGGCACATGCACTCACCAGAGAGAGAAAGAGAGAGAGAGAGAGAGAGAGAGAAAGTGAGAAAACACTCATCTCATGAGGTACAATAACGTTGTAATCCCTTCTCCAGAATTTCTCCTCTTGAGATTCTGGGCATGCACGCACATGTACTCTGTGTGTTTCTGAAGCCACCAGGTATGAGACTCAAACTGCGTGGCCAGCCACATAGGTTTCAGCTGTCTTTATTTTTTTTTGGAGAGGTTTTTGGTATAGGGCGGGTGTGCTCGCCAGAAAGACAGAGACAGACAGAGAAACAGAAAGTGAGAAATCAGCCCTGCAAGGGAGGATAACCATGCCGCAATCCCTTCTCCATTCTCCTCTCCAGATATTGGGCACGCACACACAGGTTCCTCTTGTGAGTTTAAGCCACTAGGTACAGGACTTAAACCTAGGTCAACTACCTGGGAGTCCAGCAACATAGCCATTTCGCCATCTGCTGGTCCTGGTTTCAGCTGTCTTAATCACCACCACATTGGCTGGCGTGATTATTTTGTTTTAAAAGGAAACTCACATATTAAATATAAAAGCAAATATATGTTAATACAAGAATTGCAGATGGAAATTTTATTTTGACTTGCCATTTTTCAAAGTAAAGTACTTTTGAGTTGTTCAAAGGATCACAAAGAATCATGCATTTTAAAGAATATTATTTTCCTTTCCTTTTCTTTTTATTTTTAGAGAGATTTTTGCTATAGGACATGTATGCTCACTGGAGAGACAGAGATACAGAAAGTTAGAAATCACTACCCCCGGGAGATGACCACGCTGCAATCCCCTTTCCTCCATTCTCCTCTTGGGGTCTTGGGCATACATGCACATGTGACTAGTTTGAGTACTAAGGCACTGGATGTGGGACTCAAACCACAGACGACTACATGGGAGTCCAGGAATGCAAACATTATGTCTTCTACTGGTCCTCCCTTTCCTTTATCAATGTACATGTAAATTTTAGACATTTCCTAAATTATAGACTGGCCTTGCAGCCTAGTGGTTAAAGGAATCAGATTCTACATAATAGACAGCAGTAGGAATCCTGGTTCCTGCAGCTTCAAAAACATAGTGGTTGCATGTGCATGCATGACTAATCCCAACAGGATGGACGAATAACAAAGAGATTATGGCCTAACCACACCACATTGAGGAGTTTGTTCTTTCTTTCTTTCTTCCTTCCTTCCTTCCTTTCTTTCTTTCTTTCTTTCTTTCTTTCTTTCTTTCTTTCTTTCTTTCTTTCTTTTTCTTTCTTTCTTTCTTTCTTTTTCTTTCTTTATCTCTGATGACTGTACGCATCTTTTGGCAATTGAAAAAATAATTTCCTAAATTTTATTGTTAAAATAACAATAATTTTCAAAGTCTGAATGCAGTTAGTATAATTGAAAATGTACCTATATGATTTTTCTTTCCTTTCTGAGTGTAGTTGATAACAGAAAATTCATAGCAGTGGTAGAGCTCAATTTCACTTAGGGGAGTCAAATGAAGCCTTCATTGTTAACAATCTCTTGAGAAAATTATCTTACTCCTTTTGAAGATCTTAAAGTACTTTGAATTAACATAACTAATATCTAGAGTACAAAATCACATGATTATTTTGCAGTCATATCTTCCCCACCCATGAAAAACAAATACCTCTTTCTCTCTCTCTCTTCCCCCCCGTGTGTGTATATATAGTATGTTTTTCACAGTTGAATGGCAAAGATATTATTTATCTCTTAAAATCAAAAGACCTTTGGGAACCAGCAGTTAGCGTAATGGCTATGTCGCTGGACTCCCACGTAGTCGACCGCGATTCGCGTCCCGGACCTGGTGGCTTAAAACTCACGCCGGGCGCGTGTGCGTGCATGCCCAAGATCCCGAGAGGAGAATGGAGGAGAAGGGATTGCGGCGTGGCCATCTCCCTTGGGGGGTGATTTCTCGCTTTCTGTCTCTATGTCTCTCTCTGTCTGTCTGGCGAGCGCATGCGCCCTATAGTGAAAAAAAAAAAACAAAACCTCTCAAAAAAAAAAAAATCAAAAGACCTTTGATGTTTACAAAGGTTTGTGTTATTTCAATGAAAGTAAGAGTTGGTCTTTCTCATAGCATGTTTGATACCAAAGAAAAGAAAATCTACACAAATTAGTATACAAAAAGATGAACAATAAATAAAACAACTGACTTTATGGGTACACAGAGACAGGAAGTGAAGTATAATATATGGTATAATTTAATTAAGTCATAAAGTGATGAAAACCTGTGGTTTGCCACTGACGTTTGCATGGTTTTCATTTTTCCACCACCCTATGGGGCCTAGTTTTTGCTCACAACACTCGTAATATCTGATTCTCAAAATACTGATTTGCAAAAGTCCTTACCATTATGACTTCGCAAAGTCCTTTCCCTGTTCCCAGTTTTCTCTAACTGTAGGTCTCCAATGTCCAACATTATCCACTTTTCACAGACTCAATGGCTTGTTTCTAATTAACACTAAAGGAAAATTAGTTAATAGCTAGCCACAGCTTTTCCGATTAGCCCACCCTCAATGTTGTGCCTGGGCTAAATGTATTTTTTTATTCCACGGATGAAATGCAAATTAGTCTTTTTTCCATTTCCTTAAGTTTGGAAAATATGAAGGAGCTTCATGCTTGCATTCTTGAGCAAGAGAGACCTGTGTTTAATCAAATTCTATCAATAATTATTGGGAAATTATAAACATTGATAGACAAGTACATTTCAACTCATATACCCATTGATAAGGGCTGATGAGCAGAATGCAGCATTGAAACGGTTCTGAGTTTGTAGTCAAGAGTGTCATTTTCATTAGTGGCTTGGCCTATTAGTATAGAAGAGGGAAGAACAGGTTTGAATATCCCATATTTGCCATCATATAAAGGTAATAAACAAATAACAGAGGAATATTAGTCCTCAATGCCAATATTTCTCAGTTTCTGGTGCACTAAAATTTTTCGTGAACTACAAAAAAATAAATTGCTGGTGTTCACTCCCAGTAACTATTAATTAGGAGGTATAGATCAAGGCTTATTAATCCTTTTTTATTTCAAGCACCCACGTGAGTCTGATGACTGTGCAACTATAACTATTGTCCTTTTTATTCTGTTCTCCTGAGAGTCCTGAAAATGCCAAACAAGTAGATATTTCATTGAAATAATATTACATCAGAACTAATAAAAATGTGAAAGGTTAGCCCAATACCTACGCCTTTACGTGAATCCTTGAAATAAACAAATTTTACTTCGTACATTAATTACCCGGGCTGTCTATACAACCCTGAAAACTCAGGACGTCATAGAGTGCTTTGGATGATTTTAAGAGTCAAACTACTTTATCGACAGATCAGACCAACTAGACCTAGCTGGCTATTGGGTTGAACCCAGTTAATTCTAATCACTTTTTCACAAGCAGTGTTCATATTTTCTCTTTTTCATACTTTCCCCTTTAAAAAGCACTTAGTCTATGGTTTGTCTCCTTTTCATCTGTGTTCCCTAGCAGGTCCCTAATAACACTTGTCATGACCTTTGCTCAGGTTTAAACACAGCCATGAGCAGTGAAGTTTCATCATCCAGTCACTCTACATCCATTAATGTCGCAGCTCAGCAAAGTACTAGAGCGTTTAACATGAACCGTGGTTAAATACATAGATATTGTTTGGAAAAGAAATGGGTTTTAATTCTGATTCTGTTACATACAAGTTTGAGAAGCAGGATTGCTACATTAAGATTGGCTGATAAAGAGTTTTTTTAGATGTGTCTAATTTCATTCTAATTTTAGAAGAGATATTGGAAAAAGTAATGGCTAATTAATTAACTTTGGAATAAAAATGAGTTTTATATATTAAGTAATTTTTACTGCAGGGAAAAACAGAAGCTTAAAACAAGGTAGGAATAAAGTTGTGATAGATCATTAAGTTACTGGCTGCACAGAAAAACAAATTCTATGAACAGATATTTATAATCCCAAATTGAACGAACCTATGATTAGGAGAGTACACATAGTGTTTTCTACAGTCAATATTTTCTCCACCAAATTGTCCAGTTAGCCTGGATCATATTGATAAACTGGCAGATCTGTCCAGTCTCTGTCATAGCCTACCTGCACTGTCCTGGCAATCACAAGCCTGTGCTTCATGCCAAGTGACCCGGTCTCCTTTACCTGATCTCACAAATGTCCCCTCCCTTATTATTTACTCTGAATTATCTGATCATTGCATTTAATCCTTGTAGGAGAAACTGCTATCTTCCTATTATTAACCATGAGGTCACCTTGAGGATAAAAGTCTAAAGGATGGCAGAGCATATATACGTAAGCAAGTGGGAAATCAATAAAACCATTGAGTGGCAATATTAGATTTGGACTGTCCAACTTCACATTTCATTATTTCAGAGGTATGTGAGACCCTAACTCACTTAAACATTATTTTCTGGTTTCTGTGTCTCAGTGTCTAGCACATTGGTTCATCACTCTGAGAGAGGTGAGTGAGATAAAAATGATCTTGATGATGACTTAGTAGAATCCTGTAATTTGTCAATGAAGTTCTTTCTGGAATGTGAACCTCTTTCTTTATTTAAACTACAGAGGACTTATTCAAGCAGAAGTTATTACCAGTTACTGGAGTTGTCAAAAATTTAGAGAAAATTGAATCCTCATTCAAATGTTTCTTACTTGTTAAAGTATTAGTGAATAATAAAGTGATGAATTTTTAAAAGAAAACTGTTAACAACATGTGTGGTAAAGTACTTCCTATAAAATTTTTAACACATGAAATATTTATATCCTTTAATATTTGTCAGGAAGAAAAAAACCTTAGCGTTGAGATATCATTAGGGCTTTAAGTCAGGAAATAATTAGGAATTACAAATTGTCTTGTTTCTTGCAAAAAAATTTGACATTTCTGGATCCCACTTACTAAAATAGTGTTCTATATCATTTATGGTGAGGGACAAAAAATGCCTCCTAGTGAAACACTACTTCTCTGTCCCTCATCCTCTGACTTCTTTCTCTCACTTTCCATGTTGAAAACCATTGGGTAGATTGCAATATGAGACGATTCTGCCTTGAGGACCTGCTCATTTTTCTCCTATTCATCCCATCTATCCTGCATTTAAATCACTAGTGATTTGAGATAATGAAGTTAGATAACCTTTATTACCTCTACTAAAGGAATAAAGAAATTTACATGAAATACGTTGGAAGATGGAAATAAACACAATTTTAAGAATCATATGTAAATAAAACAACTAGGGATTTATAATAGAAACAAGAGAGATTTTAGTTTAGATTTACCACTGCAAATCTCTTACAGATTTTATCAGCAAAGTGTGAGTTATAATACTTTCAGTTCCTACCACATGGTAGTGTTACTATGAAAATATGGTGTGTAATTATTTTATATGAAATGCTGGCATAGTGTCCTTTCTTTAAAATGTGAAACATTTAAAATGTCTAGATATCCAGGTATCCATAAATATATTTCTTGGAACTCAAAAAAATATCATTAGATTCATCATTTCTAACTTAGTTATATCAAACATCAGTGGTAGAAAAATGTAAGTATGATATCATTATTCATATTTATAATAAGTGTGTGTTTAGTAATTATGGAAGAATCATATATATTTATAACCAGTTCTCATTAGTCACAAACTCTTTTATACTGACACTACTGATATGTTTAATATAGTACCTATTTAAAAATATGTTTAACTAACGATTACATAAACAGTATAAATTGAGTAATTTAATCCTTCTAACAAACCAAAAAAGATACTAATACTATACCATTTGAAACAGGACAAAAGTGAGGCACAGAGAGTCAAAAAGACAAAATGTCATATGGCTGTTAAACATTGAAATCCACATTTTAATTTAGGTAATATGGCTCAAAAGGATATACTCTTAACAACGAGCAAAACCAGGCATTTATATATTCCATGTAAAAATAATTTTTATAAAATTGTCATTTTATTTTGAATTTTCGAAAGGTATTTTAAGCTCTAAAAATGGGATATTTTATAGTTTTGCATTATAACGTTTTAAAATCAAAATCCTCTTTTTATACTGTCTTTAAGAATAAATACCTTAAGTAAAAGTTTCTAATGGTGGGGCCAGCAAGTGGTGTGGTGGGTAAAGCACTAGACTCCCCCTTAGATGACCACTTTTCTAGTCCTGGATACAGTGACTTAAAACTCATGCTTGCCACTTGTGCATGTGTGCCCAAAATCCTGAGAGGAGAATAAAGGAGAAGGGATTGCATCGTGGCCATCCTCCCCACAGGGGTAATTTCTCACTTTCTGTCTCTCTGGTGAGAGTATGAACCCTGTAGCAGAAATTGCTCTTAAAAATAAAAGTGTCTAATGAGTTTTCCAATTTGTAAATTTCCTATTTGGTTTGCTCTTGCAAGTCATGAAAATAACTTCATTGGACATCGTTGCTTGTATAGAGCAGGTAGCATTGTGGCATGAGAGGAATATGGCAGAAAGGAAAGAGAAAATACTAATCAACTGTAGAATATTATCATAAGTCTAAACTGTATAAAAAGCTACAGACAATATTAATCTTTTCATAATGACTCGTGACACAAAACTTGGGAGAAAGACATGATGATAGCAAATTGAGAAAATGTCCTGCTAACATTTTACATGATACATTACATCATAGTTATTACCAGTTACTGGAGTTGTCAAAAATTTAGAGAAAATTGAATCCTCATTCAAATGTTTCTTACTTGTTAAAGTATTAGTGAATAATAAAGTGATGAATTTTTAAAAGAAAACTGTTAACAACATGTGTGGTAAAGTACTTCCTATAAAATTTTTAACACATGAAATATTTATATCCTTTAATATTTGTCAGGAAGAAAAAAACCTTAGCGTTGAGATATCATTAGGGCTTTAAGTCAGGAAATAATTAGGAATTACAAATTGTCTTGTTTCTTGCAAAAAAATTTGACATTTCTGGATCCCACTTACTAAAATAGTGTTCTATATCATTTATGGTGAGGGACAAAAAATGCCTCCTAGTGAAACACTACTTCTCTGTCCCTCATCCTCTGACTTCTTTCTCTCACTTTCCATGTTGAAAACCATTGGGTAGATTGCAATATGAGACGATTCTGCCTTGAGGACCTGCTCATTTTTCTCCTATTCATCCCATCTATCCTGCATTTAAATCACTAGTGATTTGAGATAATGAAGTTAGATAACCTTTATTACCTCTACTAAAGGAATAAAGAAATTTACATGAAATACGTTGGAAGATGGAAATAAACACAATTTTAAGAATCATATGTAAATAAAACAACTAGGGATTTATAATAGAAACAAGAGAGATTTTAGTTTAGATTTACCACTGCAAATCTCTTACAGATTTTATCAGCAAAGTGTGAGTTATAATACTTTCAGTTCCTACCACATGGTAGTGTTACTATGAAAATATGGTGTGTAATTATTTTATATGAAATGCTGGCATAGTGTCCTTTCTTTAAAATGTGAAACATTTAAAATGTCTAGATATCCAGGTATCCATAAATATATTTCTTGGAACTCAAAAAAATATCATTAGATTCATCATTTCTAACTTAGTTATATCAAACATCAGTGGTAGAAAAATGTAAGTATGATATCATTATTCATATTTATAATAAGTGTGTGTTTAGTAATTATGGAAGAATCATATATATTTATAACCAGTTCTCATTAGTCACAAACTCTTTTATACTGACACTACTGATATGTTTAATATAGTACCTATTTAAAAATATGTTTAACTAACGATTACATAAACAGTATAAATTGAGTAATTTAATCCTTCTAACAAACCAAAAAAGATACTAATACTATACCATTTGAAACAGGACAAAAGTGAGGCACAGAGAGTCAAAAAGACAAAATGTCATATGGCTGTTAAACATTGAAATCCACATTTTAATTTAGGTAATATGGCTCAAAAGGATATACTCTTAACAACGAGCAAAACCAGGCATTTATATATTCCATGTAAAAATAATTTTTATAAAATTGTCATTTTATTTTGAATTTTCGAAAGGTATTTTAAGCTCTAAAAATGGGATATTTTATAGTTTTGCATTATAACGTTTTAAAATCAAAATCCTCTTTTTATACTGTCTTTAAGAATAAATACCTTAAGTAAAAGTTTCTAATGGTGGGGCCAGCAAGTGGTGTGGTGGTTAAGGCACTAGACTCCCCCTTAGATGACCACTTTTCTAGTCCTGGATACAGTGACTTAAAACTCATGCTTGCCACTTGTGCATGTGTGCCCAAAATCCTGAGAGGAGAATAAAGGAGAAGGGATTGCATCGTGGCCATCCTCCCCACAGGGGTAATTTCTCACTTTCTGTCTCTCTGGTGAGAGTATGAACCCTGTAGCAGAAATTGCTCTTAAAAATAAAAGTGTCTAATGAGTTTTCCAATTTGTAAATTTCCTATTTGGTTTGCTCTTGCAAGTCATGAAAATAACTTCATTGGACATCGTTGCTTGTATAGAGCAGGTAGCATTGTGGCATGAGAGGAATATGGCAGAAAGGAAAGAGAAAATACTAATCAACTGTAGAATATTATCATAAGTCTAAACTGTATAAAAAGCTACAGACAATATTAATCTTTTCATAATGACTCGTGACACAAAACTTGGGAGAAAGACATGATGATAGCAAATTGAGAAAATGTCCTGCTAACATTTTACATGATACATTACATCATACTTTTATATCTAAACATCTCAATGAAATTCATATTGTATAAAGCCACATTACTAATAAATTTGATAACTTCAATGTTTGAATATGGACACTGTGATATTACAGGAAGATAATATGTCTCATCTTCTTATAACAATTAACTTTCTGAATATAAGACAAGGACCCGGAATTTATCTTCTTTATTAAAGTCAGGTAAAATATTGACACTGTTAAGATGAGCATTTCCTGTAATACAGAGTCACTTTCTTACTATCAATATGACAGCATGATTATCTTTTAATTTTTATAATTGAATTTTCAAGAACCATGTCAATTAAGCCAATCGCATTTTGGTAACTTAAAAATGAAAAGGAATATAAAACAGGAAAGTTCCATCTAGCTTTCAGTATTATTTCTGATAATATTGTGCTTATGAAAATGTTTAACAAGTCTAGAGCTTTTCCGAACAATCATGTCATTCTTTTTTATTGATATGGTGACTGACATAACCTGATAACAAGGACAGTAGGAGATGGTTAAACAACTGTACGTTACTCTTTAAAGTAAAAAAAATTATATGATCACAAAACCAGTCTCAAGTGGTGACTTCATCTCCTTCCCTGATAGAGTAGAAATAAAAACATGTCCGCAAAAATTTTATTACATTGCTTCAAACTATTTTCTATTTTTAAAAAATTGCTAAATTTTATAAAAAATATATGTAGTATATTTATTTCTTATAGTGTTAAATATATTTCATAATTATGAGTTATACATGAATGTAATGAATTATAAAGGATGCCAACTAGAAGAGGAAATTTTGGAGACCTTTCGTTAGATTTTAAATGCATTAGTTTGCTTTCTGAAATAATTCTGGTATTAACAGAAATATAATTTCTTCCCCAAATGCCATACTGTATTTTGTAAATATTAAAGAAAAATTTGTAATTGGGTACAATTTTATGTAAGTGAATTAAGTGATATATAAATTAGACATACTTTAAAATAACTTGTTACAGAAATTATTATTTTTAAAAAATATACTATAGGGCATGTGTACTTGTGGTACTTGGGGGTGGGTAGAAAAGGTATGAAATCACCCTTCAACAGGGATGACAATTCAGCAATTCTTTCTCCTAAACATCTCAATGAAATTCATATTGTATAAAGCCACATTACTAATAAATTTGATAACTTCAATGTTTGAATATGGACACTGTGATATTACAGGAAGATAATATGTCTCATCTTCTTATAACAATTAACTTTCTGAATATAAGACAAGGACCCGGAATTTATCTTCTTTATTAAAGTCAGGTAAAATATTGACACTGTTAAGATGAGCATTTCCTGTAATACAGAGTCACTTTCTTACTATCAATATGACAGCATGATTATCTTTTAATTTTTATAATTGAATTTTCAAGAACCATGTCAATTAAGCCAATCGCATTTTGGTAACTTAAAAATGAAAAGGAATATAAAACAGGAAAGTTCCATCTAGCTTTCAGTATTATTTCTGATAATATTGTGCTTATGAAAATGTTTAACAAGTCTAGAGCTTTTCCGAACAATCATGTCATTCTTTTTTATTGATATGGTGACTGACATAACCTGATAACAAGGACAGTAGGAGATGGTTAAACAACTGTACGTTACTCTTTAAAGTAAAAAAAATTATATGATCACAAAACCAGTCTCAAGTGGTGACTTCATCTCCTTCCCTGATAGAGTAGAAATAAAAACATGTCCGCAAAAATTTTATTACATTGCTTCAAACTATTTTCTATTTTTAAAAAATTGCTAAATTTTATAAAAAATATATGTAGTATATTTATTTCTTATAGTGTTAAATATATTTCATAATTATGAGTTATACATGAATGTAATGAATTATAAAGGATGCCAACTAGAAGAGGAAATTTTGGAGACCTTTCGTTAGATTTTAAATGCATTAGTTTGCTTTCTGAAATAATTCTGGTATTAACAGAAATATAATTTCTTCCCCAAATGCCATACTGTATTTTGTAAATATTAAAGAAAAATTTGTAATTGGGTACAATTTTATGTAAGTGAATTAAGTGATATATAAATTAGACATACTTTAAAATAACTTGTTACAGAAATTATTATTTTTAAAAAATATACTATAGGGCATGTGTACTTGTGGTACTTGGGGGTGGGTAGAAAAGGTATGAAATCACCCTTCAACAGGGATGACAATTCAGCAATTCTTTCTCCATTCTCTTCTCAGGATTCTGGGCACTCACGCTCATGCCCAGTGTATTTCCACAGCTCCAGGGTCCAGGATTCAAACTATAAAGTCAGTCATGTGGGATCCAGACTTCTAAACCACTATGCCACCTGGCTGGTCCTGAAGTTGCAATTTGCACATTTCCTAATTCATATCCTACAATTACATGCTTTTTATTTAGTAGTAAGCTTGGATAACAGGCAAATATTTAATATCTTACATGGCACCAGTATAGAAGAGATACTAGCTTGAAAAATGGAAACCTGTACTTATACAGGTTCACAGAATACCACCCTTTGTAAGTCACATTATAGTTCTGCAGTGAGCAGCCATCTTTGCACTCATTTCTCTGTTCTTGGGCCATACTTCCTTTGAATAGATGATTGACTCCCCAATCTTCTTTTTTTTTTTTTTGAGAGATTTTCACTGTAGGGTGCGTGCGCTTGCCAGACAGACAGAGAGAGACATAGAGACAGAAAGCGAGAAATCACCCCCCAGGGGCGATGGTCACGCTGCAATCCCTTCTCCTCCATTCTCCTCTCGGGATCTTGGGCACGCACGCACACGTGCCCGGCGTGAGTTTTAAGCCACCGAGTCCGGGACACGAGTCGCGGTCGACTACGTGGGAGTCCAGCGACATAGCCATTACGCTAACTGCTGGTTCCCCCAATCTTCTTTAAGTCTTTACTCAGATTTCCTGTTAGTAGCAAACATTCTTTGACTATCCTAATTAAAATTCTACACATGCTCCTCACCTTTCTTCTTCTAGTTAATATTTATCCATAGCACCTTTATGTAAATGAAATTTTATTGGTATATAGCTGTGTCCATATATTAATATTTAGATATTATCCATGACTGCTTTCCAAAGCAGTAGAATTCTATAGTAAGGATGACATCACGCAACTAGCTAGGACTAAAGAAGAGTTTACTATCTAGCCCTTTACAGAAAAGAAGTTTATCAATCCATGGCTGAATTTATTTATTTATTTATTTATTTATTTATTTATTTATTTATTTATTTAGCTTCTTGCCATCTGTCTCACCTCACTAGAATATCAATTCTATAAAAGAAAATATTTTTGTCTATTTTTTTTCTTTTTTCAATTTGCCAGAAAGCATGTGCACTTGCTGGAGTGAGACAGAGAAAGAGGGAAAGCGAGTAAGCAACCTTCAGTGAGGATGATCACACCACAGTCCCTGTTCCTCCATTCACCTTGCTTTCGAGAATGGGAGTGCATGCACACATGCCCAGCATGTTTCTTAAGCCAGTAGGCCCTGAACTTGAATCATATGATCAACTATGTGAAATTAAACTGCCTTAACCATTACACTATGGTCTGGTTCTTCTTTCTTTCTTTCTTTCTTTCTTTCTTTCTTTCTTTCTTTCTTTCTTGCTTTTTTCTACTACTTCTGTATGCCCATTGTCTATAAATAGCATTTGGTACATGGTACATGGTAATAAACATTGATGTCTAAAGAAATGTGAATTAAAAAATTTGAATAAACTTTCCACATATTTGGTCTCTTTACTAATTAATGTTTCTTCTTCTTCTTTTTTTTTTTTTTTGAGAGGTTTTTGCTATAGGGTGTGTGTGTGTGTGTGCTCACCAGAAAGACAGAGAGACAGAGAGATAGAAAGTGAGAAATCACCCCCCAGGGGGGACGGTCACGCCGCAATCCCTTCTCCTCCATTCTCCTCTCAGGATCTTGGGCAAGCATGCACACTCGCCCGGCATGAGTTTTATGCCACCGGATCTAGGACTTGAAGTGCAGTCAACTACATGGGAGTCCAGTGTCATGGCTATTACTCCAACTGTTGGTCCCATTACTGTTTCCTAAAAGAAGGTTTATATGAAAATGGTTATATACAGACTTAAAAGACATATATGAAATAGCATATAAAATTATTTAAAGAAGGCATCATAAATTGCAGCCAAGTGACCATAATGAAAAAAAAAAAACTAGTAATGAATTGTCAAATAGTTTATAACATGTTTTTATTCATATTGTAAATACGTAGTACATTTAATTTTTATATCAAAGAAACATTTACTGGCAAAGTGAAAAATAGAAAAACTTTACCTCTGTGATAGTACAACAATAATAGAAATTGCTATTCTGACTTTAATGTGACCAGGAATGAAAAAGGGATTTATGAAGCGAAAGAAACCTAGAAGGAAGAGGCTGCTTCATTTTAGTGTTCAGAGTAGACAATAAAGTAATGTGAAGAATTGTTAGACTTGAACAAAAGATATTAGGAAATAGATTTCAAAAAGGTCATGAAAACTATAACATAAAATTCCAAGAGCTTTTAGGTGTGACTGTGGCTCAAAATGAATGAAAAAAAATATGTTAAGGAAATTCTGATAAAACAATATGAGGCAATATAAGTGAGAAAGGAAAAAAAAAAAAAAAAAAAGACTGATACCTAAGAAAGTTGGCCTGTTTCCCAAGTTACTCGATAACTTAAAAGCTTATATACAAAAAGTCAAACATTTTTTTGGCCAAGCAAATTTGAGAGAAACTGAAACTTGGAAAATGATGAAGACTATAAAAATGCATGTTAGAATTGTTAAAGGTCAAAAGGCAAGAGGAAAGGAATCTTACCTACTAATTAATGGAAGAAGATGGTATACTGTTCTACAGTGAAAATACCAGAAAACAATCTCTTGCCCTTCTAAGGCAGATTGGACTCCCAGGAGTAAAGAAACTGATTCTGAGACTGAGATTAGCTGCTGAATGTTTGTTGTGGAGTTCTCTTGGGATTACACCAGTGGAAGGAAGGGGAGAATGAGTTATAAAGTATTACCAACAATAAAAGGGCACTCTTGAGGGTGTTCTGGAGATGCAATGGTCGTTAGACTTGTCCTAGGTCGAGGTGAGTTAACCAGGCTTTATACTTTGCTAATCGGTCATTTGGTGAGATTTCTCATTGATAACAAAGTAGAAAATAATTCAACTCCAAAATCTCATTTCAATTTTGCTTTTTTGACCTTTCCTCTCCCCAGTGCATTTCAGTTCAGTTCCACAAAAAGAATATGAGCCATAGCTAAATACATAAGCCATTTATGGAGGAGGGCAGTTAGGATAAACACTCTTGAGATGGAAGCAAAGAATAGAGTTGAGCACATTTCAGTTCTAACAAAGGCCATAGTTGACCCAGTGGGAATTTCTGAAATTAGGACAACACTGCAGAGGTGTCCAAAATTGGTAAAAGTGCCTTTTTACTACTGAGTCAATAGGTCATTGAGGGGGTCTGTCCACTAGAAGAGTCATGCCATTGAGAAAAGTAGTTTTCCTCAGGTGAGGCAATCTCCCAAAGACAGCTTTCAGCTATGACTTGTTGATTGGCAAAGATCCCAATAGGTGGGAGGAAGAATGGCTTTATTCCATAACAGAAATATCTAGGAGGCATATTACACTACCTACCTTATTTCATTTTTACTTATCTTTTTACTTATCTTTTTTAGAGCTATTTTTTTTTAATTTTCTGCCTTAGAGCACATGTATATACTAGAGAGAGAAAGAGAGAGACAAAGACAGTGAGAGGAAAATTGAGAAATCACTCCCCAGAGGGGATGGCCATACCACAATCCCTTGTCCTCCATTCCCTTCTTGGGATTTTGGGCATGTGAGCAAATACACCTGGCATGATTTTCAAGCCACAGGGTTTGGGACTCAAACCATGATCATCCATGTAGGAGACCAACAATGCCATCTACTGCCCCACTTTTTATTTATTTTTTATTCTACAAAGTACAACTATCTTCGAAATTAATAGAAATGATTCTTAGGGATGTGGACATATAATTATTTACATTTCTAATTCTACAGAGTCCACTGACCAGTTGGAGAAAAACAAAAATCAGCAAGAAATAAAAATATTGTAGTGTAGGGACCAGTAGTTGGTGCAATGGCTGTCTCTGGACTCCCATATAGTCGACCATGCTTTGAGTCCTGGACCTTGTGACTTAAACTCATGTGTGCGTGCATGCCCAAGATCCCAAGAGGAGAATAGAGGAGAAGGGATTGTGTCATGGCCATCCCCTCTGGGGGGTAATTTCTTGCTTTCTGTCTCTCTGTCTTTCTGGAGAGCACATGCACCCTATAGCAAAAACCTCTCCAAAAAAAAAAAAAAAAAAAAAACACTGTAGCATGAACACCTGTAGCATCATTTAGTTGGCACCTTTATTTTTTTTCCTTGAGGGAATTTTTTTTGCCTCTTCCTTCCTTAGAAATAAGAACCCTCATGCTGCTACGACTTAAATGTTTTCTCCAAAAAACCCTCGGGCAGAAAGTTAGAACTACAAACTAATAAATAACTTCACTGTTTGCTTGAGGAAATTATTGCAACAAAATTATCTAAGAAAACTGTTTGCTCATTTGAGCAAACAACTCTCAGAAAACATTTTCCACACCTAGGGAAACAGCTCAGATAAAGTGACAATGGCTCTAAACTTACCTCAAAGTCCTCATTCTACTTTGTCCACCAATCCTGTGCTGCTGCATAAAAAGCTTTGTTCATTTCAAAAAAAAAAAGTTTTACACTGTCCTATTTTCCAAGGCCCACTTCAATCACCTGTGCTAAGACTAAAATTCTATAATTACCCTTCATTAACTTTTCCTCTTTGGAACACTATTATGTCTATGTTGAGAAAGTGCTCTATATTGTTGTAGCAAATTTAAAACATAGGTTTGATTAACCAGCAGATTTTTCTTGTGGTATTAAGAGGGAGGTCTGCATCCCTTCTAAAGATACTTCCAGGGCCTTCTAAGATCTTCTTGCTGGCATGGTTTAAGACCCTCTACACAGAAATCGTGCATTCCTTTGAGACCTTAGAAGCATTCAGTTCGGGGATCTCTAACCATGATAAGTTTTAGCGCACATTTGGTTTGAGCTCTGACTTCTGTTAATCTACATTAGGAACCTTTAAGCTAAGACCTACAGAGTTGTATAGTCAGGATAGAGATAATCTTCAGAGTTGGAAATACTTACTATGTACTAATGTAGAGGTAAGATAAGGACCAGATCCTGTCCTGTCCAGATTTTGATTAAGTTTTTTCTGAAGATGGAACTCTCTCTCTCTCTTACAAATCATTTTAGTATGAGTTCGTGAATTGGAAACACTTATTTTTGGCAAAAACATATTTTCCAATGGTAATACTAGTTTTTCTCCATGTATGTCCTTGTCACTTTTTGAATAGAGTCTTTAAGAGAAAGTTTATAGAACAGAGTGGACATGGATGTAAGAGTTTGAAATATAGCCTTATAGGCCCATAAAATAAGAAGGTCATATATATATTAATCTCTATATGGTAAATTTAATTTTGGCAGACTATTTAAAGCCTTATGAGGCATTTTTTATATCTTTTATTTGCTTTTCTATTTTATGTATGTCCAAATAAGGAATTGTCAAATTACGGTCTATAGTTTGCAATCATTCATGCATGTGTATGGCCATGGATTTGTTTGGTTGCTTCTGTACAACACTGGGGATTTCATTGCACTACAGGTGGTAATAGTGGCCATCAGCCAGGGTTTGGAGATTGTTTTAAAATCACCACTGTTTAATTTTTTTGTTTATTTATTTCTTCTAGGGGTGAGAGAGAGAGAGACAGCTAGCAAGCATGCAGACAGTGTCTTAAGGCCATACCTAATCCCTCCTCACCACAACAACAACCAACCTGGATCATGGGTATGAATCTGCCTGGCATTTTCTAGGAGGTCTCTGGATGTTAATCTGGATGCTTTCTATTCAACTCAGCCTTGCAGGGTACTGTGTTTACCACACAGTTCCCTACAAACCCTATTTTAGCAATGGTTGCAGTTCCCTCTCTCTTCCACCCACATTTATTCATGATAGAGAGCACACACGTACATGTGAAAGTGGAAAAAAGAGACTCCTCCAAAGAGTCTGGTCACATCTGCTTCCTCCAGTACTCTAGCCCATTAGATTTGGGACACTTAGGTCTGTGTGCCCAGCATATTTCAGACAGCTGAACCAGGGATTCCAACCATGGTCACCATGAAGGATTCAGCTTATTTTGATCACTGAATTACTGAAGCATTATTAATCTGACCTCGTTGCTATTCTCTGAAATTCCTTGTCAGTTTCTGAGCCTACCCCAGCTTTCTTCATAATTTCTTTCATATACATAACTCTCTAATGGACATATTTTTACAAAGGCCAATTTGGAAATGCACTGGCAAGTTTATGAATATATTCACCAGAATATGGTTATTCACTTTAAAAAATAAAGCAAAAACCTCCATGAAGAAATACTCTTCCTTACGTACCTAAAGGAGTAATTGAGGGAATCTCTTTATTTTGTCCATACTTCATAGATTATCTTTTATACTTCAATCTGTATGCTTTTATATATTATTAAATATTTTTTTTTGCTAGGTTAGATTAATGTTCTAGTCATCTATTAAATGTGATATCCATAGGACCTTTATCATTAGTATAGTTCTTTGTAACCATAGTCACTCCTTGGTAAGAATGTAGTATCTGACTAAAATTAACATAAATTTTCTAAAGTATGGAATCAAATTGACTGTTGGATTTGTTTTCACTTTATTCTGGGCTAGTCTATCTCCTTTTAATTCCACTTGAAAGAATCGTTTGGCTTATGGAATGGTAGCTCTCAACTATTAATAAATAAATAATAAATAAAAAATTAAATAACCTATTTAAAAAAAATAAATAACCTACCTTAAAGATACTTTATAAACTTCATAAAGAATGTCATGACCACTAAATGAAATTTTCATTTTTCAACTTGTAGCTGGTAAAATACACAAGAGGCCAGAAATCTCTAACCCACTATGAAGGAATTTCAAAAAAGTTGTGGAAAAATAGAATTAAAGTACAAATTTACTTTGGTGCAAAAAAAAATTGTGATCCACACGTAGATCTTTTCATAATACACACTTTCAATAGACTTTTTGAAGACCCTTCTATAATGTTCTCTCTAATGAAATGTTATTATCCCAACCCCGGAGCATCAGGAAATCGTACATAAAAGCTAGGCATGATAAGCAAGTGCACATAGAGCTAGAACATGACCCAGTACTACAGAACGGATGCTGAATATGCAGACACAGTCTCTTCTGTTGACCTTGAAGGGAAGACTCACGATAGTACCTATTTTGAAAATTCAATCTCAGAATTCTTTGGAATCTCATAGAATAGATTACCACTACTAATATTTGTCTAACTCTAGATAAAGGAAATATTTGGATTTCCCTTCAAAAAAAAAATGTTAAGATCACATTGATTCATGACTATATCTTAGGATAGATTCTTTAAAAAGAGATTTTATAGGCTAGGTGTGGTGGCACAGCAGCAATGTAATGCACCATGATGCTGCGTTTGCCTGGGAAGTTTCTGGGTTCATATTCCAAAGTCTCTGTTCACACCATGAATTTCTGTGATCCCGGCTGGCTGAGTCAGAAGGCGACTTGCATTGTGAAGACCCGTTAATGTTACCTTTCTCTCTCATCTTAGAAAAAATAAATAACCTATTTTTAAAAAGATACTTTATAAACTGCGTAAAGAATGTCATGACCACTAAATGAAATTTTCATTTTTCAATAAAAAGTCAGCCCAAACTAATGTAATGCTGTTGTGTTTATAAGTCTTCTATCCTGACAGTACCTTAAACTGCGCATCTAGATTTCAGTCTTCATTTAATATGAGAACAAAGTAGAATAAGTAAAGGAAGGATTCCAGGAACTTGGAACCAGACACACATCACAAGAAGCCAAGACTCAGAAGCACACACAATGAAGTCCTATGAGGGATACATGCCTGTGAATGTATTCCTTATATATCTTCAAGAGAATATAATAAGAAACATAAGCAGAGATTTGGCAAACAGTAAGTCAATGACAAGGTCTAAAATCAGACTGTTAGGATTTGAGAACTGGTTTGGATTTGAGATTCTAATTTCTTCACTATGCCTATTAAGAGTTGGAGAGAATTGGAGCTGGCTGGTCGTGTGGTGGTTAAAGACACTGGACTGACATACACCTGAATGCAGGACAAGTCTCCAACCTAGCAGTTTGCTTTCTCTCTATTTCTCTCTCTCTGTCTCTGTCTTTCACTGGTCATTTTTAAAAAAATAATAAATGAACTTAGATAAAATAATTAATTATTTAAAAATAAATAAATGTATGTTCTTTAAAAAAGAGTCTGAGAGAATGATAATTCTATTCTCCATAATATAATATATATTCAAATACTGAGGTATTTGAAAAACTCCATAAATGGTCTTTCTCATGGTTAGTCAGATGTTACTTCTTAGGCCAAGAATGGCTCCTTTCATTTTTTTAAGAGAAGTTTTTCCTATAGGGTACATGAGCTTGCCAGAGAGACAGAGAGAGACAGAGAGACAGAAAGTGAGAAATCACCCCCCCGGGGGTTGGTTATTTATTTATTTATTTATTTATTTATTTATTTATTTTTGTGGCTGCTGTAGCATACCACTCAAATCACTCATCACCACTGTTTCCCCATCTGCTGAGTTCATAGGGAGCTGATGACTCAAAGACAAATCTCTTTCTAGAAACTGTTCTCAGTCAGGGAGAAATGCCACATTCAAACTTGAAAGCTCTCCTTTAGGTCAGACCATACTCAAAAAATAGTCATTGTTTTGGGGTCAGCAGTTAGCATAATGGCTATGTCCCTGGACTCACATGTAGTCTACTGCAGTTTGCATCCCGGACCCAGTGGCTTAAAACTCACGCCGGACATGTGTGCCTGTATGCCCAAGATCCCGAGAGGCCAAATCCCAAAAGGAGGCAGAGATGGAGGAGAAGGGATTGTGGTGTGACCATCTCCATGGCAGGGTGCTTTTCTGTCTCTCTGTCTCTCTGTCTCTCTGTGTGCTTCTGGCGAGCAGACGCTCCCTATAGCAAAAAACTCTCAAAAAAAAAAAAAAATAGTGGGAACCAGCAGTTAGCGTAATGGCTATGTCACTGGATTCCCACGTAGTCGACCGTGGTTCGTGTCCCGGACCCAGTGGCTTAAAACTCACGCTGGGCGCGTGTGCGTGCGTGCCCAAGATCCCGAGAGGAGAATGGAGGAGAAGGGATTGCGGCGTGACCATCCCCCCGGGGGGTGATTTCTCGCTTTCTGTCTCTATGTCTCTTTCTGTCTGTCTGGTGAACGCACGCGCCCTACAGTGAAAATCTCTTAAAAAAAAAAATAGTGATTGTTGGATTCTATAGATTTGGTCTCTTTGCCTTAAAGGCAGAGTGACTCAGATGGTCCATCCTAGTCTTAGAATTACAGTGAAACTAGCTGAGGAATTTTTTATCACTGTATTGTAAGTCAACCAATCCCTCTTCCAGATACTAATTTCTTTACAAGTGTTAAAGCAAAGAGTAGTTCCTAATACATGTTCTATACTTCATGTTCTTGGTCTGTTATCCAAGAAATATGACTTGCATTATTCTTGCCAGAGGTATAAGCCAAATCCTTTATTTTCTGAAGATATTAATATTATTCAGGAAAAAAATAAAGGTATTAATTTACAAATATTTCAGTATTTTACTAATAACACACATTAATAATAACAATAGTTAGTAGCTCACTTTTACTGAGTTTCAAGCATCTGCCACACAATATGTTTCCTTCTATAAACATAAACCATAAATTAACTGTACCAATAGTTTAAGTCCTGGCCTCCCCAACTGTGTGTGAGGCCTTCCAGCTATCACAGAAAACTCATAAGAGGAATATTGCTGCATTTCATAATTTAGAATAAAACTACAAGGATTCTATATACCTATTATATACTGTGTAAATTACTGACTTGAGAGAGTTTACAGTTTCACCCTTCGAGTGTATTACATTCTTTTCGGTGACATAACATCATTCAGTTGTTTGGATTTAACTACTTGTTAAATAACCATTTTAGGTGTTTATTTTAACATGTGGGCAATCTACACTGTGCAAATTAGTAATCATATCCTTATTAATATCTACAGAACAACATGGCAAAAATTCAAAGTATTTTGATGATCTGACTCATGCGGATTTTGATCATTTTAAGAAATAGAACTACCATATGATCCAGAAATTCCACTCAGTCAGAAAAACACTTGCATGTTCATGTTTATTGTGGCATTATTCACAGTTGCTAAGACATGGAACCAACTCAAAAGTCCACAAACAGATAAATAAATTGAAAAAGTACAGTAAATATATACTACAGGATAGTACTTAGTCATAAAAAATGAGAGCCTGATTTTTGACGGAAAGTGGAAAAATTTGGAAGATGTAATGCTAAGCAAAACAAGCAAGCCAGACTATAACAGAGAGGTATTGTATGCCCCTACTTAATATATACGGAATATTTGCATTCTATGGCAAAATCAGAAAGATTGGAAGATATAAATGAATGAAGAATAATTGTAGATATTAGAGACAGAGAGAGGCAGGAGATGGGAGAAAGTGAGAGGAAAGAAATCAAGGGGAAAAAGAAAGAAGCAAAACATTTAAGAGACATAAAAAATAGAAAATTATTTGTTGATGATAATATCTTCAACTGGACAAATCCATAGTGATTTTATGCTGGGAAAGTTCATTTTGCAAGTTGTAATGATAGACAGTGATTGAATGTATATAAAAAACAGCAGTTTAAACTCCCATTGCAGGTTTCTATTTTTACCTTTCTATTTCTTCCTTTATTTACTGCTTCTTTTTTTCTTCCTCTTCTTTTCCTTTGTTAGTAGCCAACCGATAGCTGAAATAATTTTTCCTTTAAGAAAAATTACAAAGACAGGCATTGTATGTCCCTACTTAATATATACCAAATATCCTCATTCTATACAAGAAGCTGAAAGATTGGAAGGTGCAATAGCAGAGATGCCAACTGTAAATACTAGAGACTGCATAGGACATGGTGGAACATAGGGGATGGGTAATGGGGGTGTGAAGGAGGTTTCAGGGAAAAAGTACAAACAACAATCTAAAAGACACAAAACTTAAAAATCGTCTGTTGATGATAATGTATAAGGTAATGTCTTTGACTTGACTAATATGCACCATATTCATGCTGAGAAAAATCACATCAAACACTGTAAAGATGTACAGTGATTAAATGCAAATTTAAAAATTAATTAAAGGGACCAGGAGATGATGTAATGGTTATGTCGTTGGACTCCCATGTAGTCATCCTAAGAGATCGTAAGAGGAGAATGGAGGAGAGTAGAAGAGAAGGGATTTTAACGTAGCCATCCCCCCTGGTGTATGGTTTCTCATTTTTCCTTCACTGTCTCTCTCTGCAGCAAGTACACACTTCCTATGGGAAAAAAAAAATGAAAAAGAAAAAAATCATTTATGTTATATATTCTGTAAGAATCTGGAGACAAGAAAACACTAACTTAATTAATAATTATGAGTTTGCACATTTCTTCCTGCAGTTTCTTTTATAATCTCCCTTTTAAAAAAACTTTTTTGAGAGATTTTTGCTATAGGGACCATGCACTCACCAGAGAGACAGAAAGTGAGAAATCACGCCCAGGGGAACGGCCATGCCACAATCCCTTGTCCTCCATTCTCCCCTAGGAGTTTTAGGCATGCAGGCACAGGCACTCAGCCTGAGTTTTAAGTTGCTGTGTCTAGGAGTCAAACAGCAGTCAGCCATGAGGAAGTTCTATGACATAACTACTATGCCATCTGCTGACTTCAAAACTGAGAATTTCTGGGACCAGCAGTTAGCGTAATGGCTATGCCGTTGAACTCACATGTAGTCAGCCGCGGTTCGAGTCCCGGACCTGGTGGCTTAAACTCATGCCAGTTGCGTGTGCGTGCGAGCCCAAGATCCCGAGAGAAGAATGGAGGACAAGGGATTGTGGTGTGGCCATCCCCCCTGGGGGGGGTGAATTCTTGCTTTCTATCTCTCTGTCTCTCTCTGTCTTTCTGGTGAGCGCACGCAGCCTATAGCAAAAACAAAACAAAACAAAACAAAAAACTGACAATTTCTATAGTGAGTTAAAGTCTCAAATATGTATATGCCTTTTTAGAAATATATCTATTTATCCCCAAATTAATACTGCAAATGAATAAGAGAAAAGTTCAGAGTCATGAGAAGGAATAATTTAATAGAGCTGACATTTCTTTCAGGGATACGCGAATGTTTGTTGATCAATTCATTGCTTCCTTTTCCATAGAGCAGCCCTGGTGTTCACTGGTGATTTCCAAGGTCACCAGTATGTGCTCTGACCATATTATAAAGCCAGATGCATCTCTATTCTTGTGAAAGCTGAGCTTCAGATATGTTTGTTGGAAAAGATATGGATAACTTCCTTAGTAAAATGTCTTCCTTATAGGTCTGCCTAAAACCTGATTAGAAACTACATACATAAAAAGAATTATGGGAAATAAGAAAAAGAACAATAAGAGTGAACAACCCATAGAGTACTTTTTTTATGATTTAGGAAAATTCTGACAAAAATGAATTGTTTGCATCCACGCTGCCAATAAATCCTGAAAATATTTAATTTTATATGCAGATTCTTTTTTTTTTTTTTTTTGAGAGGTTTTCACTACAGGGTGCGTGTGCTCGCCAGACAGACAGAAAGACAGAAAGCAAGAAATCACCCCCCAGAGGGGATGGTCACGCCGCAATCCCTTCTCCTACATTCTCCTCTTGGGATCTTGGGCATGCACGTACACGTGCCCAGCGTGAGTTTTAAGCCACCGGGTCCGGGCCGCGAACCGCGGTCGACTATGTGGGAGTCCAGCAACATAGCCATTACACTAACTGCTGGTTCCCTATGCAGATTCTTTTCTTATTCAGTTCAAAGATCTGTTTGGTCCTAACTATAAAAACATTTTTTAAAACTTTTTATTACCTATGTTGAGAGTTGCTCCAGAGGAGCAAGATTTCAACTTGCGTACTTTCTATGTAAATAAACTAGTAATTGTTTGTTTTGAAAATGAAGACATCTATCCACTTATCCAAGTTATGTGCAATTATATATCTTTATAGTAAAGAATCCACAAACTCTTAAACTCCTGAGCTTAAATTATGCTTAATTTTCTGATTTTTCTTCTCAATCTTTGTTTTCTACTTGGTTAATAGGTGTCATGTAAATTGTTCTGTTTTCTGTTACCTTCCCTCTTAATAACCTATCTAATTTTGCTTTACTTATTATTATTGATAGAGACCCTATTTTGAACCCCTTTTTTTGTTTTGGTATATAATGCCATAAGATCAACCATTATGTGTTTTATGTTTGTACATTATTAGATTTTTGCCATAGAGCATGGGAACTCACCAGAGAGAGACAGAAAGTTAGGCAGTGGGAGAGAAAGGGAGAAATCACCCCCTAAAGGGGATGGCCATGTCACAATCCCTTCTCCTCCATTCTCCTTCTAAAATTTTGGGCACACACATACACATGCCATTAGTAAATTTCAACCTGCCATGTCTGGGACTCTCAAGCAGCTATGTCCTGGACACAAATTGTCGTTAGCCATGTGGCAGTGCAGTGTTTTAGCCACCAGGCCAATGCTGACCTCCCTTTACATGCTTTTACAAAAGATGAAAGCAATGTATTTCTCCTTTCTGCTATTATCATCTGCTTATTTTGAGTAGAATGATAAGAATCTGAAAGAGCATCTTTTTTTTTTTTTTTTGAGAGGTTTTTGCTAGAGGGCGGCATGCACTCACCAGAAAGACAGAGAGAGACAGAGAGACAGAAAGCGAGAAATCACCCTGCCCACCCCAAGGAGGGAATGGCCACACTGTAATCCCTTCTTCTCCATCCTCCTTTCATGATCTTGGGCATGCATGCATACGTGCCTGGTGTGTTGAAGCCACCAGGTCTGGGAATTGAACCGTGGTCGGCAACATGGGAGTCCAGCGACATAAACATTGCTGTTCCCCCTGAAATAGTATCTTAAGCCTAACTGATCCTATTAATTTGCTTGAGCTGCCATAATACCATACTGCAGACTGAGTTGCTAAAACAACAGGTGTTTATTTTTTTTTACTTTTCTGGAAGCTTATAAAGTCACAATCAAATTGGCAATCAACTCAGTTTTTGGTGGTCTCTCACTTCCTGCCTCCCTTCTTGTATCCTCGCCTGGCCTTTCCTCATTGCAGTGAAAGAGAGTGAGCAAGCTCTCTGGTGTCTGTTCCTAATTCTATGGGGTCAAACCCCATCTTACGATCTTGTGTGGCTTTATTTAGTTCCTTAGAGACTTTATCTCCAAATCCAACCACACTGGGAGTTAGAATGTCAAAATATAAAAAGAGGATGGAGAGGGCAGCAAAAACTTTCAGTTTGTAGCACTGATTTTGTTTAATTTAGGCTGCAACTGAAGAACTCAACTAACGAAAATCAAAGTTTAAATAGAATTTAACATAAGGTAAAGACCAAATGCCTGTACCTTGAGTTCTAACCCACAATAAGAGAAAGGAATAGTGATCTACTTATTTCATTCTATAATTAATTCGTTTGCCACAACGAAGCCAACAAAAATTTTTAAATTCACCTGTGAAAAATAAATATAAATTACTTAACATTTCACACTTATTAACTGCTTCAACCTGATGACAAGAAAGATTGTCAGTGTTATTGTTGTATCTGTGGAAATCATATTGTCTCAGAGTCTACTTTGCAGACATCCAGTGATAAAAATAGAAGTATTATCTGAAAAATAGGGCCCATATCTGAACCCATGAATAGGTCATTTTATTTGGAGAGTTTTGAATTTTACATGGTGGTCAAAATCAGGAGACTACGATCATTTATAATCTTAAGAGGCTTCTTAATTAATTTAAATATTGTTTGTTGGCATAGAAATCATTGTTTGGGAATTAAATATGGAGATTACCAAAGATAATGAGAGGATATATTTGAAGAAGTTCACCATTGATTTCATTGTATCAAAAATTCCCCAGAAGAATAACTGAAGTAGATAATATTTATTAATTATGTCTTTTTCATATGAGGACATGTAAACATCAAATGTAATTCAGAGATTTTAAATCAAGCAACAATGATATACACCTATTCTTATGGCTAAAACTCAAAACATTGACACGACCAAATACTAGCAAGAATATGGAACAGGGATACTCATATTGTGTTGTTAGAAATCATAATGTAGAATCACTTTAGAAGACAGTTTGGCAGTTTCTTACAAAATTAAATAGACTGTCACCATAGGATGCAGTATTCATAGTCTTTTTACCCCAATGAGTTGAAACCGAGATCTGTATAAAAACTTGTGCATGAATGTTTGTAGCAGCTTTATAATTTTCAAAACTTGAAAAATAACTAAATGTTATTAGTAAGTGAATAGACACATAAATTGTAATTCATCCAGATTGTGAAATATTCTAGCAGCGAAAAGAAATAAGCTATCAAGGAGCAAAACGAATTGAACGAATTTTAGACGACTACTGATACACAAAGGAAACCAATCTTAGGTGGCTATATATTGATTATAACAACATGACATATGAAAAAGACAAAACCATGAAGGCAGCATGAAGATCAATGGTTGCCAGGAGTTTGGAAGAGAGAAGACTAAATAGGCAAAACACAATGTGTTTTTAGAGCAATTTAGAAATTTTACTATTAATAAATAAAGACAATGTTTTCTAATGTACTAGGAACCAACCTGATACTATTATATATGATATCATAATGGTATATATGTTTCTTTTTGTTTATTTATTTATTTTTTGAGAGTTCTTGTTTGCTAGAGGGCATGTGCATTCGCCAGAAAGACAGACAGAAAGTGAGAAATCTCCCCTCTGGGGGATGGCCACGCCGTAATTCCTTATCATCCACTCTCCTCTTGGCATCTTGGGCATGCACGCAAATGTGCATGGCGTGAGTTCAAGCCACCGGATCTGGAACTCAAACTGCGGTAGACTACATGGGAGCCCAGTGACATAGCCATTATGCCAACTGCTGGTCCAAGGGCACATGTTTCATTATACATGTTCCTAAACTCCAAAATTATACAGCATGAAGCATGAACCACAATGTAGACTGTGAATTCTTGGCTGACAATGGTGTGTCAGTGTTGATTCACATATAAATGTGCCATGCTAGTTAGTGTAGGATGTTGCAGGTCAGGGAGGCTGTCTGTGTGAGGATGGAGAGAGATGAAGTGGAATCTCTCGGTATTTCCTGCTCAGTTTTCCTATGAATCTAAAACTACTCTAAAAGTAAACATAATTAAAAATAAAATCAAAAGAAGATACTTTTTAAAAAAATAAGTCTTTAATCACAACTTCTTTTAGAGGCAAATGCCATTCAAGTGTATGTATGACTAAAGAATCAAAGCAAAACTTTAAGAATAAATAATAATGCTCACATATCCTTTGATCAGCTGACGTAGCTGCGTGTACTGTACCTGTCTCTATTTATTCTAATTATACTTCAGGAGATGATGTTAGAAGTTGAATTTCTATCAGGGAAATCAAAATGCCTTAGTCTCCATTCCCTTGCTTTTAATTTTTGTTCTTTTCTTCCTTTAAAACAGTGTGTGTATGTGTGTGTGTGGTGTTTATGCATATCTCTCATAGAAGATTGCTGCAGAGTATTAGATTAGCACAGAAGCAAAAAACTTTGGTCTTCATGGATGTCATTGAGTTCCTGGGTAGGCATTATGAAATTGCTTAAGCTTTTGTAGTTGTAATTTAGCTGAAGTGCATATCTACTTTTTCTAAGTAAAGGATCCATATTTTTTGTCAATTTATCAAAAGGATTTAAGACACAGAATCAATTCAGAAATTTGTGACATTGTTCTTCACTGTGATTTTATATTTACTTTGAGAACTCTATTATTATTCAAAATTTGGTACATTTTGTATGTTTTCATAAGATACTTCAGTTAGAGTGTGTTTTCCTTATGCCAATTAAATTGCAATAAATATTAGTTAAATTCTGGTTATTTAAAATTACTCCTAAATTTCACCACTGATGACTTGTCATTATGAAGATTAATAATACTATAACCAATAAAGTATCAGGTTGGTCCCTTACATTAGGAAACATTGTGTTTATTAAATTATAATGATTTTCTATATAGAATTTTTAGTCTTAGATTATGAAGTAAATTATGCTTTAAAAATCAATTATATTTTAATTCTCTTTTTGAGAGAATTTTGCTATAGGGCATGTGTGCTCACCAGAGAGACAAAAAGAGCGACAGAGAGATAGAAAGCGAGAAAGCCATGCCGCAATCGTTTCTCCTCCATTCTCCTCTTAGGATCTTGGGTACTCACGCACACATGCCTGGCATGAGTTGTAAGCTGCCGGGTCCAGAACTTGAACCCCAGTCAGCTCCGTAGGAGTTGAGCAATGTAACCATTCCACCATTTGCTGGTCCCATTCATCCTAACAACTCTTCTTAAAAATATTTTTTTCCCAATATGGTATATGCACTCACTGAAGAGTGACAGTGAGAGGGAAACTGAAAATCACCTCCCAGTGGAGATGGACAAGCCATAATCCCTTTTTCTCCTCCTGGGATTTTGTGTGCACATGCACATGTGCCTAGAGTGATTTTCAAGCCACCAGGTCTGGCACCAGCAATCAAAATTAAAACACAAAAACTATAATGACCCACCAATCTAAGAAAAATGACACCCACGATTAATACTGCATACAGTTTTCTTTTTTGTAAAGAATTATTTTATTTAATTTTATTTATTTTAATTTGACCAGTGAGGGACAGTGAAAGAGAGAGAAAGAGAGAGAGAGGGAAAGTGAGAAAGCAAGTTGCCAAGTCCATGACTTGAACCGCGTTGGCCGTGAGGGAGTCCAGTGCCCTTAACTACCATGCTAGCAGGTAGTTTTAAAAGGAAAAATGTTTGCTAGTTTCAAAAATCATATCGGAAAAGGCAATTAATCATTGAGAATTGTATAAATTACTCTATCATGGGATTATGCCTGTTTTTTTTGTGTTCATTTAACAAAAAAAGAATCGTGTATTGTAAAATGATTTAAGTGCTTCCTGTTCAGCACATTCCAAAATTTACTTAGATAATAGTCTGTACAGAAATTACTGATGGGACAGTCTGAATATCAGAACTGCCTTAGATCCTGCTAATTTCAAAAGATATATAGCTCAACTGCAAGTATGCTATTATATTCCAAATAAAAGTGGTCGGGAAAGTATGGAGACATTTAATAAGCTCAAGAAAACCTACAAAACAACTCAGTTCAACTGGTAAAATGAAGGAGAATACTTCTACTACTGTTTGCCTACTATTTTCAATCTGCAATTTTCCAACCACACAAGACTATTAAAAATTAAAGAAGTTATTTCTGTAGATTTCTAACCTTGAAAATTAAAATTATATCTAAGTTTATACATTCTATTGAATGTCTTACCTTAGTTCTTCATTCATTTATGAGGAAAGCATTTTAGCTAGTTTTATGATACAGAAGATAGTTGTGTGATACTCCATTTTTTATAGTTCATTTATATTTATATTTTCATGTACAGATCAATTAACATTGCTTGTCTCTAGGAAAAATGTTGTACAGTAATTTTTACATGGCAAAATAGTACATTTTGTACTATTTGTGTTAATAAAACACTCATCACATGATGTGCGAATGAGTAAAAGCAGAAATCCAAAGTCAAAAGTGTGCAAGACATTGTGGGGATAAACGGATACACTGAATAAATCAGAGGTTACATCGGGAGATAGTAGAGGGTACAGTTTTAAAGGGTGGGTCAAATGGAAGATATCTAAATAATTAACTAGTATAAATGTAACATTAGAAGCAAAGAACAGTGACTGAAATATTTTAAGTACATGAGTAGCATGATGAAAAGTTTACTTATTTAGGAGAATTAAGGAAGATTTCTCAGAAACCTACAAAAAGTACCACCATGTGATCAATAATTCCACCCTTGGGTATTTTTCCAAAGTTTAGGAAAACTCTAAGTTGGAAAAAACACTTGCACATCCAGGTTTATTGTAGGATTATTTACAATTGCTACCACATGGAATCAACCCAAATATCAAAAAATACACAAGTGAATTGAAAAAATGTGGCCTATGAAATACTATTTAGTCATTTAAAAACAGTTAGACCCTGACAGTTGTTACAAAATGGGCGAATATAGAAAACTTAATGCAAAGTGAAGCAAGCCAGACTAAGAAAGACAGATTTTTTTAACTTCTTTTTTTATAATTTATTTGTTTATTTATTGTCATCATAATCTTGTTTATATTACATTGAATTGCGTATAACTTTACAGAGTATTACATTGCATTTTCAAAAGGGAATGCCATGCATGTCAGTCAATACAGAGACATTAAACTCCTCACTTCATTATTCAATATCTTTTCATTGTTTTTCTCAATCATTATTATTATTATTATTCCAATTTTTAAAATTTTTTTTGGAGAGGTTTTTGCTATATTGTGCATGCGCTCGCCAGACACACAGAGAGAGCAGAGAGATAGAAAGCGAGAAATCACCCCCCAGGGAGGATGGCCACACCGCAATCCCTTCTCCTCCATTCTCCTCTTGGGATCTTGGGCATGCATGCACATGCGCCCGGCATGAGTTTTAAGCCACCGGGTCCGAGACGCGAACCGCCGTCGACTACATGGGAGTCCAGCGACATAGTCATTATGCTAACTGCTGGTCCCTCTAATTATTTCTTTAAACAGTCAATCACTATTTCTCATTTTGCTTGTAAAAAAACTTTACCCATCATGAAATACTTCTCAGACCAATCCAGTTGAGAGTATTATACATGCCATCATCAATAGGTAATTAGCCATATTTGTGTCCCACTAATGTCCTGCCTCTCTATTTGTTCTCTTGCTATCTTTTTCTGTCCTCTTCTCTTCACCCCCCCCCCAATTCCACACTGTCTTATTCTCTTTAAGTATTTTCACTGCTTTTATGTCCTCTAATATATCACTCTCTACCATAGAGTGCATATAGTCAATAAATATTAAGTAGATACATACAATATCTTTCTTTCATAGCCAGGCTTACATCATTCAGCAATGGATCCTCCATATCTGACCACTTTCTTTCTTTCTTTCTTTTTTTTTTGAGAGTTTTTTTTTTTTTTTTCACTATAGGGCACGTGCGCTTGCCAGACAGAAAGAGACAGAGAGACAGAAAGCGAGAAATCACCCCCTAGAGGGGATGACTACGTCGTGATCCCTTCTCCATTCTCCTCTTGGGATCCTGGGCACACACGCACATGCGCCCGGCATGAGTTTTAAGTCACCAGGTCTGGGACGTGAACCATGGTCGACTACGTGAGAGTCCAGCGACATAGTCATTACGCTAACTACTGGTCCCTCTGACCACTTTCTATCAAATGCCAGGGTCTTGTTATTTTTTATGGCTGAGTAGTATTCCATAGAGTATATATGTCGCATGTTTCCAATCCATTCATCAGTTTGTGGACATTTGGTTGGTTCCATGTCTTGGCAATCATGAATAATGCTGCATTAAACATTGATGTGCAAGCACTTTTCTGATTGAACGTTCTCCTGTCCTTTGGGTAGATACCCAGAAGTGGGATTGCTGGATCAAATGGTAGTTCTATTTGTAGATCTTTGAGGAACCTCCGTATTGTTCTCCACAGTTGCTTAATCAGTTTACATTCCCACCAACAGTGTAGGAGGGTTCCCTTTTCACCACATCCCTGCCAACACTTATCACTTTTTATATTCTTAATCTTTGTCATTCTGACAGGGGTTAGGTGGTATCTCATTGTGGTTTTTATCTGCATCTTCCTTATGATGAGGGATGTTGAGCATGGGTGGTCCAGGGTGTTTTTTTTGTTGTTTTTTTTTTTTTTTTTTTTTTTGGAGAGGTTTTTGCTATAGGGCACATGTGCTTGTCAGACAGACAGAGAGACAGAAAGCGAGAAATCACCCACCAAGTGGAATAGCCACGTCGCAATCCCTTCTCCTCCATTCTCCTCTTAGGATCTTGGGCACACACACACATGCGCCCTGCATGAGTTTTAAGCCACTGAGTCCTGGACTCAAACCGTGTTCGACTATGTGGGAGTCCAGCGACATAGCCATTACACTAACTGCTGGTCCCATTATCTGAGCATATTTAACAAAAATATTTTCCCATTCTGAGGGTTGTCGATTCATACTTGTTACTGTGTCCTTTGCTGTGCAGAAACTTCTTAGTCTGATATAGTCCCACTTGCCTATTTAAGGGATTATTGCCTGTGCTTTGGGAGTCTTATTTAAGAAGAAGACAGATTTGGTATGTCTCTGCTCAGTATATACCAAAATGTCTGCATTCTATAGCAGAAACTGAAAAGACTAGCAGGTATAATATTGGGAGGGCAACGTAAATACCAGAAATAGTAAAGGGTGGGTAACAGAAGGTGTGTAGGAGGGGGAGTAGAGTGAACAAGGAAAAAAAAAAATACATTCAATTGACACAAAAACGAAAAGTTATTTGGACCAGGAGATGGTGTAATGATTATATGGCTGAACTCCCACGTGGTCAACTGTGGTTCAAGTCCTAGAACCAGTGAGTTAAAACTCCCACCAGAGGTTTGATTGCCCAAACTCCCACGAGGAGAATGGAGGAGAAGGGATTGCAGCATGGCCATCCCCCTTGGGTGGTGATTTCTCTCTTTATGTTTCTCTGTCTCTTTGTCTCTCCAGTGAATGCAGGTACTCTATAGCAAAAATTAAAAAAGAAAGAAAAATAAAAAGAAAAAAAGTTATTTGCTGATGATAATGTATATGGTAATGTCTTTGTCTTGACTGATACATACTATATTTGTGCTGGGAAAAACCAGCACTGTACACTGTAAAGATGTATACTGATTAAATGTCAATAATGTGTGTGTATATCTATCTATCTATCTAGATGTAATCAAACCTGTTGTGTGAGAGGAGCTGAATATTGCAATTGTCACATACTATCTTTTTTCTATATTGCATCTTACTCTCCTGATCATTATTCTCTAATCATGTGGCAAAGCAGTAACTTTTGGACCTTATGCACCATCTGGAAAAAGTTTGTTTTGATATCCTGTGAGTGTGGCCTAAAAATATGCTTTTAATTTGGCAAAACCTAGTATAGTATGCCAGGGTTAATTAGTTAATGTCATCATTTTAATTAATCTAGCTAAAGATATATTCTTGAAACAAGCATAAAGATGAATTTAAATGGAAATTCTCAGGCCATTGATTGTGCTGGGCACAGATCAAAAACTTTAGAGAACTATAAAGGCAATTCAAATGAGGGATAGATGAGGGTGTTCTTTAGATCTGCAGTAGGATTAGGGTGGAGAAGAAAGACTTGAAATACACCGTGGAGACAAAAATGAATAAAAAATAAGGGAGACTCTGTATTAAATGGATACAGAGAACTAGTAGAAGGATGAGTTAGAGCTAAACTCAAGTATTCTAGTTCAACTTTTAATTTGAATGACCACACTGATGTGGGAGTCTGTAGTGATCAGACCCTACACTTTGTGGGTTTTTGTCTGAAGTTCACGAAGAATTAGCAATGCAGATAAATGGTTAGTAAGCAAAGTTTATTAGGGAAGAGTAAAAGCTTCCAGCGAAGAAGGGAGAGCCTAAATGGGTCACTACCATGGGGTAGGAATGGCCTCATTATGTGTGAAAAAAAAAAAAAAAAAAAAAAAATACTTTATGAAAACTACTTTTTGTCCAAGGAGATCGCAGAAAAAGAATCCTTGTTTACGACACGTCAGCAGATGTGCTGTGCTGCCAGGGAGTTTTGAGTCAGTCAGACTCCTTGAGTTGGACAGTTTTCTGAGGACTGTGGTTAGTTAATTGGTTAATTTGTTTATTACTTTTTTTGTTTTTTTTGACAAGTTTTTGCAATAGGGCATGTGCAATTGCCAGAAAGGCAGAGATGGAGAGACAGAAAGTGAGAAATCACCCCACCATGGGAGATGGCCATGCTGCAATCCCTTCTCCTCCATTTTCCTCTCAGGATCTTGGGCATACACACACACATGCCTGGTGTGAGTTTAAGCCACCAGGCCCAGGACTCGAACCACAGTTGACTACATGGGAGTCCAGTGACATAGCCATTACACCATCTGGTCCTTAATGTGTCTAACTCTAGCCTAGTCAGCAGATGGTCTTAAATTTTAGAAACATATGAAAAAAGAATATATTGTTCAAGGCCTTTTCTTCTCCTGTTCTTCAGACCAGGAGGCTTTCCACTCTGGATTTGGAATGCAGATATGAAAACTGTTGACTTTAAGTTTCTTTTTTTTTT
>NW_006160111.1:1297258-1313310 GCF_000334495.1 Tupaia belangeri chinensis | reverse complement strand
GAGAGGTTTTTTCGCCATAGGGCGCGTGCGCTCGCCAGACAGACAGAGAGAGACATAGAGACAGAAAGTGAGAAATCACCCCCCAGGGGGGATGGTCACGCCGCAATCCCTTCTCCTCCATTCTCCTCTCGGGATCTTGGGCACGCACGCACACGCGCCTGGCGTGAGATCTAAGCCACCGGGTCCGAGACGCAAACCGCGGTCGACTACGTGGGAGTCCAGCGACATAGCCACTACGCTAACTGCTGGTTCCCAACTTTAACTTTCTTTATACTAAGCAGGCTGCAAGCAACTTTCTGTGTAAGCAAGTAGTGAGAGCTAATTATTGATTTTTGGTAAGGGGAACTAATGATTTCTATTAAAGGCTTGACTATCGTGACTCCAACTTGTCTCATATTCTCCATTCTGTGGAGTTCTTACTTTTTAGACAGAGATTTCACTCCTGTCTCAATACTACCAAATGAGAGGTCAATTATTGAAGGGAGAATAGTTTTTTTCTTTTTTTTGGAGAGGTTTTTGCTATAGGGCGCATGCGCTCGCCAGACAGAGAGAGACAGAGGGATAGAAAGTGAGAAATCACCCCCCAGGAGGGATGGCCACGCCGCAATCCCTTCTCCTCCATTCTCCTCTCAGGATCTTGGGCATGCACGCACATGTGCCCAGTGTGAGTTTAAGCCACCGGGTCCGGAACTCGAACCGTGGTAGACTACGTGGGAGTCCAGCGACATAGCCATTACACTAACTGCTGGTGCCGAGGGAGAATAGTTTTAGAGCACATGATGATAACTATTTTCTGAGTACATTGTACTTGAAAAGGATAGTACTAGAAAAAAATCTCTGAGAACCTTCAGCTCTTAACAGATGATCATTAGAAGAAGCCATGAAGAAGACTGAGAAGGACAGTTTAGTAAGTTATGGGGACATCCAGAAGAGCACAGGTCTTGTGTAAGCCAAATGAGGAGTACTTCAAAGAGGGGAGAGTAATAAATGCTATCTAATGTGGCAGAGATACCCCATCACATAAAATCTGCCAAGATAATGAAGCATTCTAGTAAAGTATTAATCTAATGAGGCCCTTAGGTACAGTTTATAAAGAATTGTGAATGTTTTTCATTGAGAAAGAAAAAAAAAATTTCTTGATTTAAATTCATTAGAATGCACTGCAAGGATAGGATGCTCTATTTATTGTAATAAATCGTCTCTAGTGTACATTGAACTTCTCAGTTAATTAAATAATACTATAATTTGTTTCTATTCATGTTTTAGTATTTTCCCTTTTGGAATCTAAAATATCTTTAATATCTTGGATCCAAATTAAACTGGATCTTTTGGAGCTGCATTTAACTCTTTCTTCTTCACTTAGTGCACTGAAAACAATAACAGACTTGATATACCCTACAAAAGTCAGAAAATTGACCTCATTTATCTGTGTGATGGGATAGTCTCAAATTCATCATGGAAGTGATCTTCTAATATAATCAGTTCTCTTAATATCTAAATTACTTCCTATGAGAATCAAATTATTTTTGAGCCACACTAATGTTAATAGTTCATGATTAATTACTGACATAAAACAAATTTACCTAACAGCCACAAAAGAAATAGAAAAAATATTAAGTCTTTAACATATATAGACACATAAACATGTGTACCTACATACACATATGTACACATACACACAAATACAATCAGAATGTAAGATAACAACCTTTACATTTATCTTGTTCTCTTCTCTTACCTAATTCCTTTGTTCATTAGTTGACTGAATAGTATGACAAATCAATTTAACAAATATTCACTGATTATGTACTATGACCCCCAGTTATCTTAAACTTTGAATATAAAATAGAGAAATAACATATATTTTCATTATTGTCATGAAGCTTATAATTAGTTGGTAGTATAAATGACAAGTAAAGTATGTAAATAAACAGCAATATAAAGGTACTTCCAAAGTTCCTGGAAAGTCGAATTAAAATAAGATTAATTTGATACAAGAATGTTTTAATCTACAGTTTTTTTATATTACGCATGTTTTGAAGACCTTTATTTTTAATTAATTAATTAATTAATTTTACATTCATACATTACAGCATACTAAATGAGTTTTCCCATCAAGAATACACTTAATATTGGTCTTCCAAATCATTGGACAGTACAAAGGCATAGAGAGCAACTGTGGACACCAGAAACAGTGTTGGAGGAGGGCAGGAATTGCAGTGGGTAAGAAGGAGGAATCAAGGGGAAAAGGAGAAAGAAGTGAAACAGTCAAGTTCCTTCTTATCAAAGGGGTACAAAGAACTTAACAGATTTTGATAGAGTGTTAAGCTGGGTGTGTTTAACAAAAATGGGATGTTTTTGATTGTGCATCTACTGACAATTTACCTCATTCATCTCAATAAAACCTCAGTTATGCATCTGACCCCCTGATCTCATAAAAGTACTGGGCACAGAGGAAGACGTTTCTATTATTAAATTGCTTTATGGATTTTACTTAGCCATAGTGATTCGAAACACACCTACTCCTGGTGACTGTGCATAGCTCGTGGTGATCACATGACTTACATTTTTCCAGCCATCTGGAAAGAAAAAAACTTTTATTTTATGAATGAGTAAGAAGCTGAAAGATCTAATAATGTGAAAAGGAAAACTTTTCACGAGCAGTTATTTTACAGTAAAAAAAGAAAATGAGCCTTGGGATAAAGCTAGTTGGTTGATGGCAGGATGGAGAGAAAAGAACATTGATTTGTGTTGATATCAAGTCATTCGGTCAGCCAATTTTGAAAATGTTCTATTCTGCAGGTTTGTTTTTATATACTTGTGGGTTTTTTGAAGAGGTTTTTGCTATAGGGCCTGTGAACTTGCCAGAAAGACAGAGAGAGACAGAGAGACAGAAAGCGAGAAATCACCCCCCCCCCCCAGGAGAGTTGACCACGCTGCAGTCCCATCTCCTCCATTCTCCTCTCAGGATCTTGGACAGGCATGCTCATGCTCCCTGTGGGGGGTTAAGCCACCGGGTCTGGGACTTGAACTGCGGTCGACTACATGGGAGTCTAGCAACACAGCCATTACACTAACTGCTAGTCTCAATATATACTTGTTTTTATTAGTTAAGCCAATCTAATTTGAAGTTAATATGGCCAAATCTCGATGGGTGAAGATGAAAGAGAATGAATTGTGGCATGACCACAACCTGTTAGTGAATATTTTTGCCCCTCCCTGTTTCTCTTTCTCTCTCTAGTGAGCACATGTGCCATGTGACAACAACAAAAAGAGATAAACATACAAACACACTATATGTTTAAGCATTCTACATCTTTTACAGAATTTGAGGAAGAGGGATAAAATATCCAACATTCTGTGAGAAGCTGTTGTAGTTTCTTTCAGAATAGGATACTATTATGTAGAAAATAAGGCAATTTAAAATCATTTTATATTTTGAATTATTAGTAAAAAAATGAGATAGTTACAAAGCTAAAATGTTACAAGAACCTAGAAATATGAGAAAAATTCAGAGTATACTAGTTTGGCTATTTGTTCCTTACATAGTGCTGGGTTATAAACATATAATAGAAAATTATAACCAAGAGCTTTCTGCAATTTATTGCACATCCTTCTGAAAATATCCCTAAAAGGTCTTCTTTATGAAAGAGGTAAGTAAATTCTTCTTTCTCTCTTCCTTCTATTCTTATTTTTCCTTCCTTCCTTCCCCACCCCTTCCTTCTTTTCTTCCTTCTTTTTTTCATTCAACCTGCTTTCTTTCCTTCCCATTCTCAATATGAAAATCTCATATAATTAGTAATAATGATACTAACTTCAAGTATTGTTTATTTCTTAAAATTCACCAAGTGTTCTTCTAAGCTCCATATAATTGTTTTGCCATCCTAAAACTCTGATGAATAGATACTTTTATTACCTATATGTTTTACAAATCAGAAACTAAAGCACAGAGAAATTGAGTAATTTAGGTGATTCCATACATGTAGAAAGTGGTAGAGCAGTTGAATTAAAATCAAGATGCCTGACTGAGGACTCTATATTATTAGTGAGTATTTTATATCCAACTGGTCATAAACCTATCAATAGCAATAAATGGAAGGGCTCCTTAACTCTGATTTGTTTTTTGACCTGTAAACTACTTTTATTGACCTGTAAACTACTTTTATTTTACTGGGCACATTATATACAAAAGAGGAAGCATGGGGACACGTAAGATGTTAAATAAATTAAACATCCTAACTTTATCACTAATTTGACTACTGGAGAAGTACAAAATGTGTACAAGTTATATTTAATTATGAAATTGTGATACCTGTCAAAAGGGGAATAACCTACATGCTCACTGTAAGAAAATTTTTTAATTGTGCTATTTATAAATATTAGAAAAAATTATGTATTTAATACTAATGAGAACTGCTACTCTTTTTTCTAGTTTTTTTTTTTTTTTCCTGCCATAGGGTGCATGTGCTTACCAGACAGAGAGAGATAGGGAGAAAGAGAAAGTGAGACATGTCTCTCATGAGGGAATGTCCATGCCACAATCCCTTCTCCTCTATTCTCTGTCTTTGGACAAAAAGTTATAGCCAATTTCATAGGGGTGAGCAGAAATCTCAGTGGAGCCACTCACCATTCTCTGGTGTCACTTGCATTACTGCCTCCAATTCCTTCCTCCTCCCTAATTTACATTGTTTGCTTGTGTTTTTTAGTTCCTCTTCAAGAGATATCTTAAAGTTGTGTAAATATACCATTTTAACTTCTGATTCGGCCACATGCATTGTTTTGGTTCCTGAAACAAGGCAGAAGGTGTGGTGGCATGTCACAATCGAGCTATGGAGAAGCTTCTCTTCTGCTGCTACCTCATGACTCCACCATCATCGTGAGAAGAATGGCCTAAGGGTCGAAGGAGGTAAGAAAAGCAGAGCAGAGTGCAGCAAGTCAGACCAGATGAGATGCCCTTCAGACTTTTGAGCTAAAAAAAAATCTAGATTATTAAGATTTTATGTTTTTTTAATGCTGAATTATTTGGTTTATGATGAAATGATATTCATCTCACATACCAGGTGTCATTGATACCGAGTCTCAGTGATAAGTTAGTTATGATCAATGAACCTGCAGTAGGTCAGTATGAGTCCCACCTAGGCGTTTTATATACTAAAACATGAAAAACTAATCCTTTATCACCTAACGTCACTACAAGGTATGGATAAATAGCAACCCTGACTATTTTCATGTTCCCTAGCATAAAGAGAAAAGCACCTACAACAGTAGAAATAATTTTGACACAAAGGAATAAGCAGAGTTAGAAGCAGAAAAAGTGATAATTCTAATAACTCTTTAATCTCTGGAGTCTGTTATTTATAATACCATCTACACTCTCTTTTCCAGTGGTACAAAGGCATGAACAATATTGCAATATACATACTCTTTTTAAATTAAAAAGCTTTTTTATCATTTCTGATAGAGTTAATGCAAGAGAGAGAAAGAAAGAGAAGCTCCCTTCACATGTCTTGGTCACCCCACAATCCCCTTCTTCCAGCCTAGCAGGATCCTGGATGTGCATATGTGTGCATGCATGCACACACACACACATACACATACAGCATGTTGTTAGGCCATCTGGCCTAGAGACTTGCACCACCAATTTATATTGATTTTATAAATTACTATGGGGAGAAGAGATGCCTTTATAACATTAAATCATTTTATTCAGGAATATATTTTTTCTTTCCATTTCTTCAGTTCTTTTTATTTCCTTTGGTAGAAATTTATAAATTTATTCATGTCATTCTTACACATCATCTCTTAAAAGGATGTAAGTTTAGAATACTTAATGGTAAAATATCTAGTTATTGAGTTCTGTCTGCTGCTCTCTGTGAGCTGCAGCAATGCACTACAAGAATACAATAGGCTTCAACTTGAGAGTGTTTGAAATTAAAGTAAATAAATTAGAAAAGAAAGACAGGGATAGAGTTACACAGCTTTTCTAATAAAGCTTCTCTATGCCTCTGGTCAATGCTTCCAGACGGCTGACAAGTGGTAGACTTGAAATTGAGATATTTGAGAAAGCTGAAGGGTTGTAGGAAACCTAGCTTTTCAGACTTATTTTTAAACCTCACTCTTGCACATTCCATTCCCAATAAAGAAAATCCACTTGGAAGTATCTTGGTGGGGGGAGCTGTCAGAATGTGAATTAATATTGTTTTTCCAAGGGAGTATGTGATTTCATGTTAGTTTGAGGGTAAGGCCAAGGCAGAAGTTGTTGATCTGAGGATTGGATGGATAGTTAGAAATGACAAGTTCAGTGTCCAGACTGAAACATAGTTTTCTCAATCAATGTAACACTGATTATTTGGCAACAGAGTTCTCCAGAAGTTAGAGGACTGGCATTGAGAAACCTCAGTTCTTGTAAGAGGGACCCGCTATTTCTTATTACTTCAAGCACACCCAAAGAGTTTAAAACTAGTTCAGTACAGATGGGGCCCACAGAAAGTGTAGTGATTATATTGTTGGGCTCTTACATGGCTGACTGCAGTTCGAGTCTCAGACCTGGTGACTTGAAAGCCATGCCAGACGAGTGTGCATGCATGCCCAAGGTCCCAAGAGAACAATGGAGGAGAAGGGATTGTGATGTCTCACTTTCTCTCTCACTGTTTCTGTTTCTCTCTCTAGAGAGCAAATGTACCCTAAGGAAAAAATCTCTTAAAGAAATAACAAAAACACAAACAAACTAGCTCAATATAAAATAGACACTAAATGGTACCACTTTCAAAATAAAAATATTCTGTTCTGTTTCCTGCCATGTAGACAGCCCAAGAAAGAGCATCCAGCTAGCAAAACCAGGGCAAGATTCATCAGTTGAGAGATTGCGTCCATCTCCAGGAACGTGGTTTTTAAAAATGGCTGTACTCTCTAGGGGCCAGCAGGTGGCATAGAGGTTAAGGCACCAGATCCAACATGGCTGACTGCAAGTTTGAGTTCTGGACCCAGTAGCTTGCAAATCCCAGAGGGGAATAAAGGAAAAGGGATTGCAGTAGGCCATGCACCCTAAGGAGTGATTTCATCATCTCTCTCTCTCTGTCTCTCAGTGGTGAGCACATGTATCCTATAGAGGAAAAAAAAAAAGGAAAAGGATGTACTCTCACATCTCCTGCAATGTATGGAATGTTCTTCCTACTGATGTGCCTTCTGGATTGCTGCTTCTTTTCCCATTTTATTATTTTTTTAAGTCTCATTTATTTATTCCTTTCATAAATGCGAGAGAGAGCCACCCTGGAGTATGCACATACCTCTGGCACTCAGGGAGATGTCCTGACATGAATGTGGGTCTCTCCCATGTGGGTCAGTCTTACAGAGCATTGCACCTTTTTGCTGCACCACCATCTGCTTGCTCCATTTTATTTCTAAACAATTTAGTGTTCTCGTAATTGTTCTTCGTTGTGGGACAGAACATTTTGTCATGTCAAAAGAAGACAAAGATTACAGGCCCAAAGATGGAAAGGTGGTTGAAGCTTATACTGGTAAGCAGACAACCCAGGTTAGGCTCTGTGAGAAGAGAATGAAGAATGGAAAGGAGTACTTTTTTTTTTTTTTTTTTTTTTTTTCCCCCTGGGACAGATCCTCCCTGAGTTTTGATCCTTGGCCTCCCATGTAGCTGGGCTACAGGTGGGTCCAGCTTTTAGAGTTGGTTAGAATCTAAACAGGTCTTCCACGTGGCCTCAGCTAAACAAAAAGCAGCATTAGTCCGTGCATACTACTGCAGCACAGAGTAATTTTTTAAATTAATTTTTATATTACATTTCATCACATATTATATCAGTCAAGACAAAGCCATTACTACACACATCATCAGCAGCAATTACTTTCCACTTTTTTGTCAATCATTCTTTTTATTGTTTTTTTTCTTTCCCTGTTTACTTCCCTCCCTCCTTTCCTCCATGACCCACCCCTGTTAAGAGTATTTTTTTTAATAGCGGGTAAAACAAAAAAAATCTATGTTCCTTATTTAGAAAATAAAGTCTCAGGATGTGTTCTAGCAGTATCTCACTTGACCAAATACTAAGTATTAGATCAATTCTTCCAGGAAATGGGTTTTGCTGCCTACATGAAGTGACCAATTCAGATTTATGGAGCTCTACTTGTCATTTTAGAAGTTGAGCTTGTACTTTTATCAGTAGCTTAGGCAGCCATGTCATGATTTATTAGGTGTGATACAAAGTGACACGTCTAAATCTGATCAGAAGGCTCTTCATTCATAGGTTCTCTACCCACAGGTGTGTGTTATAGTTAGGCAGAGGGTAGTCAGTAGGTCTACAAAAAGCAAGGCATACGAAAGCAAAAGGCCAAGTACATACCTTCAATGTTTCTGAGGTATAAAACAACACAACTTGAGGCCAGCAGGTGGCATGGTAGTTAAGAAGCTAGACCCATATGGCTGACCCTGGTTCAAATCCTAGATCCGGTAGCTTAAAAATTATGGTGGAGATAGGAGTTGGGGATAAGTCATTACAGCAACATGTATGTATATGTGTCCAAAATCCAAGGAAGAGAATGGAGGAGAAGGAATCGTGGTATGGCCATCCCCCTAGAGGGTGATTTCTCATTTTGCCTCTTGCTGCTCTGTCTCTCTCTGACAAGGGCATGTACCCTATGCCAAAATACAAAGGAAAAAACATGCACACACACACATACACACACATTTTTTTTCTTTCACTTTCTTTGCTTAAACTAGCTAAAGCAATTTGCCTTATACATTGAAATTAATTAGCCCCAACCAATATATGAGTGCATACATGATTATATTTTTGAGTGAACATGTGAACTTAGTAGACTTTTTTCAGTTTTGTGATGTTCTATCATTTCCTTATGAACTATGAATGGACTGGCATTGAGAAACTTCAACTCTTGCAAAAGGGACTCACTGTTTCTTATCATTTCAAGCACACCCTTGGGTTTCAAGAAAAATATCTAGTTGGGTTGTGTGAATTGTCACTAGTGATGATTCAAACTTCCCTGATTCTGTTCTTTGTCATGTATCCAAACATTAATCTTTTTAGGAAAGTTATGTTAACTGTGCCTTACTGCTTTTATCACACTTAGGTGACCCCAAGTCCTATCGAACTAGCCATTTTAATTATAGCCAACTATCTTTAGGTACATGAAATTAAAAATGATAATATAATTTTAGCAAATAGTATGTCTCTCTTTTTTTTTTTTTTTGGAGAGTTTTGCTATAGGGCCTGTGCGCTCGCCAGACAGACAGAAAGAGACAGAGAGACAGAAAGCGAGAAATCACAGGGGGGATGGGATGACCACGCCACAATCCCTTCTTCTCTATTCTCCTCTTGGTATCTTGGGCACGCATGCACATGCGCCCAGCATAAAGTTTAAGTCACCAGGTCCGGGACGTGAACTGCCATTGACTACATCGGAATCCAGCGACATAGCCATTACGCTAACTGCTGGTCCTGGCTGGTGCTTTCTTGCTTCCCATCTCTCCCATTCTTTCTCTGTCTCTTTCCAAGGATTAAAACATTGAGTTGGAGGAGAGTTCTCTAATACTGTTATATACTGGTCTTCGTATAGAAGGTCCACAGATACACCTACTAGGAGATTTATTAGAGACATCCGTTATGTTATCTTAGTCAAACTTCTGGGCTTAAAATCCCAACTATACAATTTATTAGCTTTATAACTGAGATAGTATAACTTATCTGTTTCTCCATTTCCTCATCTATGAAAAAAGGATAATGATATCTGTATACTCTCTCTTTTTTTTTTTTTTTGGAGAGTTTTGCTATAGGGCCTGTGCGCTCGCCAGACAGACAGAAAGAGACAGAGAGACAGAAAGCGAGAAATCACCCACCAGGGGGGATGACCACGCCACAATCCCTTCTTCTCTATTCTCCTCTTGGTATCTTGGGCACGCATGCACATGCGCCCAGCATAAAGTTTAAGTCACCAGGTCCGGGACGTGAACTGCCATTGACTACATCGGAATCCAGCGACATAGCCATTACGCTAACTGCTGGTCCTGGCTGGTGCTTTCTTGCTTCCCATCTCTCCCATTCTTTCTCTGTCTCTTTCCAAGGATTAAAACATTGAGTTGGAGGAGAGTTCTCTAATACTGTTATATACTGGTCTTCGTATAGAAGGTCCACAGATACACCTACTAGGAGATTTATTAGAGACATCCGTTATGTTATCTTAGTCAAACTTCTGGGCTTAAAATCCCAACTATACAATTTATTAGCTTTATAACTGAGATAGTATAACTTATCTGTTTCTCCATTTCCTCATCTATGAAAAAAGGATAATGATATCTGTATACAAAAGTTACTATAAAGAGTATATGAGCTTTTATTCCTTCTGCAAGTCAAAGCTTGGTACATAGTAATAATGCAATAGATTTTCTTATAATTCTTTTATTTTCCTCATTCTTCTGTGACCACATGCATTTATCTGTAAGGAGATTGGTTGTAGTTTCATCACATCTTGTGACTGTGGAAGTCTTTCTCTGGGAATACTTAAGTATTCCACGTGGAAATGAAGCACACCATTTGCTTTATGTGAATCACTCTGAAAAACAAATAAGTAAATTGGTCTGGATACAGAGTTGGCTATCGTGGGTAACCAGTAAAATAAAATAAAGGAATGAATGTGTTCGGAAATTGTACTGTCGTCTATTACGGAACTCAAAGTAAACGCATGGATACTGCTGCGTCGCTGCTTTACATGAAGTATTTCTACGTGAATCAGCAGTGTTCTAAAGAGGACATTTTGTGTGGGAACAGCTTTATTTATGTTGCAGAGATAACAGGCCTCTAATGGCAAGGGTAATGCAGATCTGCACTGGGGGCATAATGCTGTGATTCTTGTGGCTTATTAAGATCAGTGGGTGCACACAGAGACAATAGCACGAAGAAAATGATGAGATGATTATTATGTGTTTTAAACCACAGTTAATTACACAAATTACACATATTAAGTGAGAGAGCATTAACCACTCACTTTGTATGTGCCTATTTGCAGCATTCGGTGTTTCGATGAACATAAGAAAACAAGGAATTCAAAGAATTTCCATTGTCTCAAAATGTCAGGAGAAGGAGGCAATATAGAATGGTCTCTATGGTACTATTAGATACACTCGCTCACCTAGTTCATTGCAAAAAGTGAGAAAGAAAGTGAGTTCCTATAAAACATAACAAGTTAGAAGTCAGTTAATATATTAGATATTACCGCACGCACACACTCTTATGTTACTCAAAGTTCTGGAAGTTAATACTGACTTAATTATTCTCCTACACTTATAAACACTGCTAAAATTTTTCTAGAATTAAGTTCTGGACTTTACAATCTAATTAGTAACTGGGTATAAAGAGAAGGTAGTGCAAAATGATCATTAAAAAAAAAAGTTTGATGTTTAAGCAAGAAGACAAACGGGGATAAGTATGAAAATTGTTGACTTTTTAGCCAGGAGAAGGAAAGGGGGATTTGATCATGGGTTTTAGCCACAGAAATATTATTGTCTATGCATGTTTTCTAAACATAATGTGTTATGATAATTTTAATATAGTAGGATAACTGTCATTTCAATAATTACCTTTTTTCTTTTTCCAGGAATAAGTCTATGGAAATGTTAAGATATCATGTAAATGAAAGTTAGACAATGTTATTATGATGGTTCTCTGCTACTATCCTTAAAATTCCAAACGCCTCCTGTGTTCTAGAAATCAGTAAACCTTGTCTTACAGTGTCTGGGAGTTTGTTTTTCTTTTTCTTTTTTTTTTTTTCTGAGAGGTTTTTGCCATAGGGCACGTGCACTCACCAGACAGACAGAGACAGAGAGACAGAGAATGAGAAATCATCTCCCAGGTGGGATGGCCACGCCACAATCCCTTCTCCTCCATTCTCCTCTCGGGATCTTGGGCACGCACGCACACACGCCCAGCATGAGTTTAAGCCACCAGGTCCAGGACACAAACCACGGTTGACTATGTGGGAGTCCAGCGACGTAGCCATTATGCTAACTGTTGGTCCCACAGTGTCTGGGAGTTTGATGCTTGTCTCAGGAAAGCTGGGAATTTAAGACAGATAAATAATACCCATAGAAGTGAAATTTCAGGATTTTAAAGAGGATAATTCTAAGAACCAGTTTGCCCACATTTGAAACTTAATTTTTACCAGTTTCTTGAGCATAATGTCATTTGCTATTTTCCCTAAGAGGACTAAAGATTTTTTTTTTCTTTTTGTTTTGTGCCTTTCCCACAGTTGGGCTACTGTTCTCTTGCAAAGTTGCATCTTAATAGCATAGATCAGGTGTTATCATCACTCTACTCAAAAATTAGCCAAAGTCTTTTCATTTAAATCAATGCAAACTTATAATTTTTAAATTGTCTGTAATAACTTTTATACTCAAGCTAAATTCAATCTCTATGCTTCTTTTTTTTTTTTTTTTTTTTTTTTTTGGGCCCTTTTTTTTTTTTTTTTTTTTTCTTTTTTTTTATAAGAGAGGTTTTTGCTATAGGGTGCATACGCTTGCCAGAGAGAGACGGAGAAACAGAAAGCGAGTCATCACCCCCCCTGGGCGATACGTAAATTCAATCTTTTTCCTTTTTTTTTTTTTTTTTTTTTTTTTTTCCAGATGTGAGAGAGAGTGAGAGAGAAACACCTCCTGCCCTGGGTCTATTCACACTATAATCCTTTCTTTTTGCAATTCTCCATCAGGATCCTGGGCACTATGTTTTCTACTCCACCAGAGCTGGAACCCAATTTCTGCTTGGCTATTGGCATCCAGCTTCCTCTGTGAAGAGTCTAAATGCTGCAGTATAGGACTAGCCGTGAGCCTAATTTTTTAGTCACCTCATTGCTTCTGCTCTCCATTCAGCCAGAGGCCTTCTCATCGTTCCTAAAACAAGCAGAATATCTTCTCTGTTCACCTTTGCACATGCCTTCTCTACGCAAAGCAAATAAATAAACATGTTGGAAACTACAAAGCTGGGCAAGTGGTGATAGCCTAAACAAACCAGAAAAAAACCTTAAACTAGTAATTGAGAGAAATTCCCTCCCAAAAAGCTACCTTGGAGAATAAAATTCTGAGTCAGGAAATAGAAGTAACCAATCTCATGAAGTCATAGTACAGTGAAAGTAGAAAACAGGAGACTTGGTTAAAAACCTATATGCGGGAACCAGCAGTTAGCGTAATGGCTATGTCGCTGGACTCCCACGTAGTCGACCGCGGTTCGTGTCCCAGACCCGGTGGCTTAAAACTCACGCCGGGTGCGTGTGGGTGCGTGCCCAAGATCCCGAGAGGAGAATGGAGGAGAAGGGATTGCGGCGTGACCATCTCCCCTGGGGGGTGATTTCTCGCTTTCTGTCTCTATGTCTCTCTCTGTCTGTCTGGCGAGCGCACACGCCCTACAGTGAAAATCTCTCCAAAAAAAAAAAAAAACCTATATGCAAAAATTAGACTTCCTGACTCTCTTTTTAGGTTAAAAAGCTGAGCAACTTCTTCTTCAACCCGAAGCACAAGATAAATTTGGGACTCAGGAAAAGTAGATTCAGTTGAAAAAAAAAAAAAAAAAGCATAGCTAAGATACCAGGAAAAAAAAGAATAAAATGAAAATCTCTTTAGTAAATGGTGAGACTTCTAAGCCTTTCCCCACCTAGACTCAGAACCCGAGCAACTAAGCTAATATATTCTGTGCAGGGATGTTTCAGGTTCTCTGGGAAAGCTGACTATGACCATAAATAAATAAATAAATAAATAAATAAATAAATACATGATAAAGGAATAAATACTGAAATGACTCAGCTACAATAACCAGCCGTAAAGTCATTGGTCTCTACTGTTGACAACAATGGATACTACTGTGTAATAGTAAAAATGTCTTTAATAAAAACAAACAAAAACTTATTTTCACATGTATACCCCAGTAAATTATTAATCATAGGTAAGATTAGGAGGAGATTTTCAGGCATGCAAATTGTTAGAAAGTAACTCTTCATTGCATGACTGGAAGTTATGAGTGTGTTTCCCACAAATGAGTAAAGAATCTAATAAAGAGGCAGGTATGTGACTGAAATAGTGGGTCCCACTGAGAAAATACATAAAGAAAATCTTTGTGGAGATTGAAGGTGAGTAAAATGTGAGAATAGGCTCAATGCAATGAATGGACTGGCAGACAACACAGCCAAGATTGGAGAAGGGAAGAAAGACCTGCAGAGCAGAGATCAGCGGTTGGGTGGGTTCCAGAAATTCACCTGCTGGCCCCAACTCTTAAGGCATTTCTAAGGTATCTCTCAAGAGTTTCCAAGAGGATTGGGATCCAGCAGTTAGCATAATGGCTATGTCGCTGGACTCCCACGGAGTTGACCGCGGTTCACATCCTGGACCCGGCGACTTAGAACTCGCGCCGAGCACGTGTGGGTGTCCAAGATCCTGAGAGGAGAATGGAGGAGATGGGATTGTGGCGTGACCATCCCCCCTGGGGGGTGATTTCTCCCTTTCTGTCTCTATGTCTCTCTCTGTCTGTCTGGCGAGCGCACGCGCCCTACAGTGAAAATCTCTCAAAAAAAAAAAAAAAAAGGAAAAGAGTTTCCAAGAGGATTAAAGCTTGAACCAAATGAAATGAGAACTGATTTATTAGCTTACTTCTTTTCCTTGCCTTTATTTCCCAGTCCCTCACACTTACTTCTTGGGATTATCTCTCAAATGAGCAAACTTAAACATGAATCTTTGTTTGGTTTCAGCTTGTGAGAGAATCCAAACTAAGGGGCAAGGAGCATTATTAAAATGTTACATTATGATACAATCACAGTTTGTATTTTATAAAACTCACACAGTTTGGAAAAAGATTGGGAATGAATCTGTCAAAGAGACCAAGTAGGCAGTTATACTAGTCTAGATCAAAAAAGATGTGGCTGAGGGACCAGCAGTTAGTGTAATGGCTAAGTCGCTGGACTCCCATGTAGTCGACCACGGTTCGCGTCCCGGACCCGGTGGCTTAAACTCACGCTGGGCGTGTGTGCATGTCCAAGATCCTGAGAGGAGAATGGAGGAGAAAGGATTGTGGTGTGGCCGCCATCCCCCCTGGGGGGTAATTTCTCGCTATCTATCTCTCTGTCTCTCTCTCTGTCTGTCTGGCAAGTGCACACGCCCTATAGCAAAAACCTCTTCAAAAAAAAAAAAAAAATGATGTTGTGACTGAAAATAAAATGATGAGATCATAAAAAAAGGCAAATATATGAATATAAAAGCTCCGTAAGGGGCCAGTAGTAGCATAGTGGTTAAGGCACTAGACTCACATGTGGCTGACAGCAGTCTAAGTCCTGGACCGTGTGGTTCATAACCATGTAGGCACAAATGCACATGAGACCAGAATTCAGGAGAGTGGAGAGGCGCATGTGCGCGTCTGATCAGAATCACAGGAGAGTGAAGTGGCCATACCCTCCTGGGAGGGTGATCTCTTGCTATCTTTCTGTCTTTCTGGGAGCACACGTGCCCTGTAGCAAAAATTTCTAAAAGAAAAAAAAAAAAAAAGCCACTTCAGAGATCAGACAAAGGATCCATAGGAATTAGCAACTGTTTTGAATGTTGGTGGTAAGCAAAAATAAAAATAAATAAATAAATAAACAAAGGAACTACTCTGTCTTAAGCAGTTGGATGAGTGAGTGGGAAATATAAGCAGAGGATCAGGTTTAGGGAAAAACTACATATGTGCAAAATTGAATATGTTCAGTAAAACTACCTATCAGAGAGCTAGGAGGCAGTTTTACATATATGATATATGGGACTGGAGTTCCAAAGAACAATCTCAATGGGCTAAAAATAATAAAGTAAAAATCTTCAGAATTTGGGGCCAACAGGTGACGTGGTGGTTAAGGCACTGGATTCCTACAGGACTGATCACAGCTTGAGTTCTATACCCAATGACTTGAAAGTCATGCGAGGTATGTGTGCATAATGTCCAAAGTACCAAGAAGAGAATGGAAGATAAAGGATTGTGGTATGAGCATCGCCTCACCCCCGAGGGTGATTACTCTCCCCCCCCGCC
>NW_006160111.1:1285214-1297193 GCF_000334495.1 Tupaia belangeri chinensis | reverse complement strand
ACACACACATATATATGTATATATATATATATATGAGATATATATGTATGTCATATTCTATGACCAAAATTAAATGTTAATTGTGTAATGATTTTGTATGTGACATTTCAGAATAATAATAATGTTTAATGTTGTAGGTTAACTTTTAACTCAGTACTTTTATGTGTAAATTTTGCCTGTAAACCACTAAATGTAATACTAGAAATGAAGTTAAAATGTAGATGATGTAGTAGAAAGTCAATAGATAATCCTATTAGAAAATGGTGTCTCCTTACTGACAGCCTAAATTATCTCAAAATCATTCTACTTCTGCTTTGATTCAAAGTAATTATCTTGAGACGAGCAGATGGCATAATGGTTACATTGCTGGACTTCCACTTACTGCAGTTCCAGTCTCAACCTGGTGACTTAAAACTCATCCTAGATATGTGTGAGTGTGTGCCCAAAATCCCAAGCAGAGAAACGATTGTGGCATGACCTTCCCCCTGGGGGATGATTTCTCACTTTCTGTCTCTCTGTCTGTCTCTGTCTGTGTGTCAGCACGCACATGCGCCTTATAGCAAAAAAGTCTCTCTAAAACACACACACGCATGGATATACACACAAGCGCCCACAAATTATCCTTTAAATCCTTTCTAGGGTTGCTGAGTTAGTAAAGTATACAGCAGTTCAAAGAAAAATAGCAAAGAAAAACTACAAAGAGCAGAAAATGAAATGGTAACGTCAGATACAGAAGAGAGACACCATGGTTATAAATTTAAAAACTGAAACTTTAAATGGTACACTCACAGGAGTCTGGCGATTTGTCTTCAGAATGCTGTTTGCGCTTGGAGGTGAACGAGAATTACCCAAGGAGGTTCACCTTCTTTTGGAAGACTAATTAAAGTCCATGTTATGTCACTTTAAACTACATTTTTCTGAAAGAAGCCTCTATTGAGGATGAAAGTCACCAGTGGAGACAAAGATCCCTGAACTGCCATCTTCCATTTCTGTCTTTCAAATCGGCAAGTCAGGCCACTTCTTCAGAACAGGTCTGTTTGACTCAAATCAATCCGGACATAGACTGATACTGTAGATCATGACCTTAATTTTGTATAGTTACTTTGAAAAGAATAGACTCTGCCTGAATTTGACTGAGCAACTTCTTGTCATTGAACTGCTTTGAAAGCTACTTCTGTGTACAGCACATTTTCCACAATAGAAATTCAAGGATCTTTCTATCTCAATACTGTCAGCCCAAATGCCTTCAAGCAGTTTCAGTTCTGCCATCGGTAAGAGATGAATTTGTTCAATCAAGTTAAATCACTGTAGTAGCTCAGTCACTGCACCCACAACGCTCCAGTTCTACCTAGTTTCTTATCCCAAGGTTAAATTCATATCTGAAGTTTCATATCCTGCCCCAAAATAGTTACCTATATTTGGAATGATATATTCAGAAAAATCATTAGCTATATTGAAAAGAATTCACATGGAAAGAACCTGTTATGGCTTCTACTAAAAACATATGCATACAATTCTTTTTTAAAAGAATTATTTTATTTTATTTTATTATTTAATTATTTTTTAAAAAAAAATTGGGCAGAGAGGGAAAGAATGAGAGAGACAGAGGAGAGATAGAGAGAGAGAGAGGGAGAGAGAGGAAAACAGAAAGTGAGAGAGAGAAAGGGAAAGCGAGAAAGCAAGCCACCAGATCCAGGACTCAAACCACAGACAGGTATGTGGGAGTCCAGCAACCTCAACCATCATGCCACCTGCCGGCCCCAACATGGAATTTTTAAATTCATGATAGAACATCTGTCCATGCTCATCAGAGTGAGAGAGATAAGCACCATCCATGGAGGATCTGGTAACACCATGATTCCCTTTCTCAAGTTCTCCAGCCCAAATCTTGACCCTTGCACAAATGCCCAGCAAGTAAAAACATATTTTAAGACTCATTTTATTTTAAGGTTTTGTCATGGGGTATGTGTGCTCACTAGAGAGAATCAGACAGAGACATTGAGAGAGAAAATGAGAAATCACTCTCCAGGGAGGATGGCCACACACAATCCCTTCTCCTTCATTCTCCTCCTGGGATTTTGGACATGCATGCACACATGCATGATTTTCAAGCCACCATGTCCAAGACTTGAATATTGGTGAACCATGTGGGAGTCTAATGCCTTAACCAGAAGGCGACCTGCTGGCCCCAGGCCTTATTTGATTTTTTTCAGGAGTAAGGATTTTAAAACATGTTTTAAATTATTTGTTTTCTATTCTGAGAGACAGAGTGAAAAAGCCAACATACCAAACAGGATAATGACACCATGATCCATACCCAGCTTCAGCCAGCCTTGGAGCAAAATGGGCACACACATGCCTGACTTACTCATCGCTGTCTTAGGATCCTTCTGATATAGATCAGCTTTGCAGAACATTGCATTTTTTATCAGCACTAACTTTGATTTATTTTTAATCAAAGAAAATCATATTTTATCTATATTTTTTAACTGATTGTTAAGTTACACAGTATAGCTTAAGATGCAGTGTAGTCTCCTGTCTTGCCAGGTGTACATGTACATGTGCCTACACAGTTGTATTTACAGAAACTACAAGACCAGTTCTCCTTTAAAATCCATTGATTTTCTTTTCCCTATTCATCTTACAGAAAATCATTTTTCACATCAAGCTTTCTTTGAGTCTCCATTTTCCTTCCTTAGCTATAACCACCTTTACCTGTCTTGAACCCTAATCTAAACATATGAACTCATTTATCTCCCCTTAATTTTTAAAAAACATTTCCCTAAGGAGGATTCCCATCATTATTTTTATAGCATTTTTACAGACAATACAATAGGAAGAGATGTTTTAATATTGTACAACAGACATTTAATATATCTGTTAAGAAATAATCTTCTGCACTGTGGACTTTGCATTGTACAAAACCAGTCATCTTAGGGACCAGCAGTTAGCGTAATGGCTATGTTGCTGGTCTCCCACGTCGTCGACCACGGTTCACGTCCCGGACCCAGTGGCTTAAAACACACTGGGCGTGTGTGCATGCATGCCCAAGATCCTGAGAGGAGAATGGAAGAGAAGGGATTGCGGCATGACCATCCCCGCTGGGGGGTGATTTCTCGCTTTCTGTCTTTATGTCTCTCTCTGTCTGTCTGGTGAGCACACGTGCCCTACAGTGAAAATCTCTCCAAAAAAAAAAGAAAAAACAAAAAACAGCCATCTTGCTTTTGATAGAACAGAGATACCTTGTCAAGCTGTAGAACAAAGATGCATGTGCTAATACTTAATAAAGAAAGAATGAGAAACATTATAAAAATGGTTTCATGAAAATGCATAGAGTATTTATATTACAGGTACCAGAAAGAAGATGTTATCTGGCAGAGAAAGTGGACTGGGAGTGATTCAAAAGAGAGAGAGACTTTTTTTTAGTCATGGAAATGTACTAGTTAATATGAAGCATTAAAATTAGAAAAATAGATTCTGATAAAATACATGGAAAAAGATCTCTATGTATTAAGAGTAAAATTATTAAGTAAAGTAGCAATGAAATGTTGCTCTTTAAGGTAAAGGGAATAATAAAATTAAATAGAAAATTTAGGTACAATCATAAGTTGGATAGAGTTTTCTTTATCTTTTCTTTTATACAGTACAAAACAAAATAAATTTTAAAATGTGGCTTATTTATTCTATAGATATTCTTCTTTTTTAAAATATATTTTATTGGGTTGTTGGAAAAGTCATGACACATTTTTGCATAGAAATACGTAGAGGGGCCAACAGATGGCATAATGGTTACATCGCTGCACTCCCTCCTGGCTAACCTTGGTTGGAGTCTTGGATTTGGCAGCTTGAAACTCAAGCCAGGCACCTGTACATGTGTGCCCAAAATCTCGAGAGGAGAATAGAGCAGAAGGGATTGGAGCACAACCATCTCCCTGGCGTGGTAGTGGGGGTGTAACTTCTCACTTTCTGTATCTCTGTATCTCCAATGAGCACACATACCCTACAGCAAAAAATCTCTCAAAAAGAAGGAAAAAAAGGAAAAGGAAAAGAAAAACAGAAAAATTCCATCATGACTTTTCCGACAACCTAATACATACAAGGTAGTCAATGAATTAAATATTGTCTTTACCCACATATGCTTTATAATATAGTGATAAAAATATTAAAATTAAAAAATTAATTTTATTAATAATAAGTAGTAACATACGGAAAATGGGATTGCTGTGTTAAGATGCTGTATTTCTTGGGACCAGCAATTGGCGTAATGGCTATGTCACTGCACTCCCATGTAGCTGACTGAGGTTTGAGCCCTGGACTCAGTGGCTTAAACTAACGCCGGGTGCGTGTGCATGAGTGCCCAAGATCCTGAGAGGAGAATGGAGGAAAAGGATTGTGGCATGGCCATCCCCCCTGAGGAGTGATTTCTTGCTTTCTGTTTTTCTGGAGAACGCACGCACCCTATAGAAAAAACCCTCAAAAAAAAATGTTTTGCTTCTCAGACTGGGACTACATGGAAGATTCAGATTTATTTCTTCTATCCAGCCTAAAAGGCAGATATATTGGCATGCACGTACATAATCCCAGTGACTGAGGAAACTGAGGCAGGAGGATTAAGAGTGTGAGGGTGGGGTTCAGCATGAGCATCTTAGTGAAGTTCTGTGGGGTTCTGCTCTGCCCTGTGAAGTTATTATGTGCACTGTGACATATTAGGAGAAAAAATAGATTTTATTACTTCACCTGAAATGAGTCTTTGGTTAACTACTAGATATGTAATTTGTTAGTGAGTGGATTGCCACTGGAAAATGTGCAACTTTCCCACAGGTGGAGCTGAGCCCAGGTACAAGAACCCTTGTGGAAGAGATTATTAAATCGTTCAGTCAGCTTAGATGTGTTCTAAAACACTATGACTTTTCAATACGCCTATTAGAAGTGAGACAAAAGAGTGATATTCAAGAACTGTGACTGACAGAAGAGAAGGTCCCCTGAGAGCACAATGTGAGGTCTCCGTGCATGTGCGAAGGTGTTATTAAGTCTGGGATTCTAGTTTTCTGTTACTGAGGTCTGCATGAGGTTCCAAAAGAAAACACAATGGTGGCAAGAAGTGTTCGTTGCTTTTGATCTGTACATTTCTGATAAACTGACATTGGTTTTGGTGTCTTGTGCCACCCTAGCAGAAGCCTTCCTACACCTTCATGAAGAAAAGGATGGTGCCGAAGTGTGTCTTGATGCTGTGTTATAATTCAGGAGCTTTCTCAGTGGATCACACTCACTGGACACGTGCACTGGTAACTGGTTATGGGCAGGGTGCAACAAAGATACCTTCGGAGGGTTTCGTGTCCACAAACTTCATGATGTCTTACTCCAGTAACAGCAGACCTAACAGCTGATGTGGACGGTTATTTGTGCAGAATGAGACAAGGAAAAGTGGACTCTCTGGGTCCAACAAACCTTTTTTTTGAATATGGGTATCGATGTCTAGCTGAAGTTTCTCTTAAACAAATCAGATGAACAGTCAATAAGCAGCAATTATCTCAGGGGCTTAATAATAGATCCTGAGAAGATAGGAGAATGAGTTCACTTTTTCACTCTGCTGCCTCACCAGACTTCATGGTGATGCCGTCAGGAGCAAGCATGCCAGTTAAACCCTCTGCTGCGCTGGAGCTGCATTCGGCAAACTAAAATTGCCTGGCTGTGATATTTCAGTTTGGAATTTTACTACTCTGCCTGTCTGAGAAGTCAAAATAAAGGACACATTTCTAAACGTTACAAGAAAAATAAAAGTTAGAGGCTGGCCTGGGAAACATAGTATGACAATGTCTAAAAATAAAAAGTAATAAAAAATCTCTAGGTGTGATGGTGCACACCTGTGGTCCCAGCTGGGAGTCTGAGACTGGGAGATTGTGACACAGTGAGACTTTTATTTACTTATTTAAAAAGGAAAAAAAAAAAAAAGGTTCTAAGAAAAGCAAGAAAAGGAAGAGAGTTAGCAAAAGTCTTACAGAGGAAATAATGTTTGATTTAATAAAAGGTTGTCAGGTTGCCCCTTCATTCTGTTGCTTCCTTTGCTCACAAAAGTCAGTCTGGTATAATATCATTTGTCTTTGTTTTGTTATCTGCACAATTGGGGTCTAATCCAAAAACCCTTTTTCCAGTTCAGTGTTCTGAAGCATTTAGTCTATATTTTCTGTAGCAGTTTCATAGGTTTCAGTTTTACATTTGTATTTTTTTTTCTATAGGGCACATGTGCTCACTGAAGAGAGACAGAGACAGATAGAGAGGAAAAGTGAGAAAAATTTTCCCAGGGGGATGGCTACACTGCAACCCCTTCTCCATTCTCCTCTTGAGATTCTGGGCACATATGTGCCCAGAGTGATTTTCAAGCCGCCAGGTACAGGACTCAAACCACATAGTTGGCTATGTGAGATCCAGACACCTTAATTTCCACACCTCTTGCTTACTAACATTGAAATCTGTAATTCGTTCCAAGGTTATTTTGTATATATTAAAAAATAAGGATCTAGTTTTATTCTTCAGCATATAGATATTGACTTTTTCTAGCACCATTGATTGAAGAGACTGTCCTTTGTCCAACTGATGTATTTGGTTCCTTGGTTAAAATAATTTGGCTGTATATACATGGATTTCTTTCTGGATTCTTGAAAAATCTATAGGAAAAAAATCTATAAATTGAAATAATACATTTCCAAGCTGTACATCTGACAAAGGATTAATAATAAAGACATACAAAGAAGTTAAAAAGGAAACAAACAAAAATAACAACAAAAACCAGGCCAGCTGAAAGCATGGTAGTTGGGGATACTGCATCCCTTGTGACCATTGCACAGTTCAAGTCATGGACCTGGTGGCTTAAGGGACATTCTAGGCATGCCCAGAATTCCAGGGACTTGTGTGCATGCCCAGAATTTCAGAATTCAAAAGAAGGGAGAGATGAAATAGATGGGACTGTGGCATGACCATGTGGTTATTTTCCATGAGGGAAGTGGAATGGTTAGTCACTATCATGCGTCATCTCTTTCCAGTAAGTGCATGGTGCATGTACCCTCTAGAAAATTAAAATTTTAAAATAAAATAATCTGATTTTAAAAATGGGAAAACTATCAAAGTAGACATTTCTAAAAAGAAAAAAAAAAAAAAGGCAAGTGACCAGTACATAAAGAAATGATCAACATCACTGATCATCAGGGAAATGCAAATCAAAACCATTGTGAGATGTCATCTCACCACAGTTAGAATGGCTGCTATCATAAATATAAAAATGGGCAACAGCCATAAAGAACAATGAGATCCTGTCATCCAATACAAAGTGATCAAGTCTAGAAGATATAATACAAAGTGAAATAAACCATGCTATGAAAGAAAAATACTATGTCTTCACTCAGTATTTAGAAATTCTGCACTCCATGGCAGGAATATAATGATGAGAATACCTAGAAATAGAATCAACAAGGGTAGAAAGCAGGTTCTCAATGGAGGTAAAGGGGGTGGGGAGATAAGAGAAGATCAGAAAAAGCAATTTTTACTGAAGAATCTGAGAGCTGAGGCAATTGGGTTGTGGAATAGTATACCAAAACTAAGTGATAAAAACAGACATTGGAAATTATACACACACACACACACACACACACACACACACACACAAACACACACACACACATATATATATACACACACACACACATACATATATACACACTCATGCAAATATATATATATATATATTTATAAGTATTTTATGTTTAGACAAAATGTGTGTGTACATATACATGTATCTCAGATGTAGTGTTCTTTGTTGAAAACCAATATGGTATTATCCTTGATTTGATTTTTTTCCTCACACTGTATGCATGCTTTGAAAATCATGTTGTGTACCTCACAGAGATATACAGCATTAGAGGTAAATTAGAAATCTTAAAATAAATTAAAATATGATACGAAAGATTTCATATGGCAATAATAACGTATTTACTACATAGGGAGATGACAATAACTAAATATGAAATATACTGGAAGGTAAATCAGTAGGATCTGGTGATGGATTGGTGGCATTAAAAAAATGCTTACATGCCTGTGATGAGACTCTGTTCTGTAGCTTGACCATTAGGGTAGAAGGCAATGAACTATTATCAGAAATAGAAGAGAGGTAGCCTGACCGACAGGGAAAGCTCAAATTATATGTAAGTTTTGAAATTGTTGCTGTCAGTTTGGGTGTTTTGGTATCAAAAAAGGAGACTCTGTTTAACACTAGGAACAAATCCAACAGCAACTAATGTTCCTACTCTTTCATTGCTTCCTACCAGGGCAGTAGATCTTTGTTTCATTACTGTCTGGCATGGACCTCTGTCTTCACTCAGAGTTATCTGATATGAAAATGAGCTCAGTGCACAGAAGGAGAGATTCCGACTAGGAAAATTGCTTCCCATATGGCCGGGTAGTGAATATTGTTAGAAAAGAACGAGGAATATTATCACCTTTATCAGAAAATGACACACAAAATGTCTCAAATTCCCAACGTCAATTAACCTGTTTGTTCAGTGTCATTAGCAATTATCATTTACTAAGCAGTTCTCATTGTTCATTTGGAACATTTCTTTATTTAGTCCTTTAGAAGTCAGTTTTGAATTGGCATGTCCCTTTGCCCCAGTAAACACCATGGAAACTAGGATAGGCTGACTAAAAGATTATTTTAAAGTTACCTCTAAATATAATTCCTTTTAAATAATATGTGTGTGTGTGTGTGTGTGTGTGTGTACACACATTCCTTTAAACTAACACAAAACTGCTGATCTGTAAATTATTCTGGATAATAACTATTTTTTTATTTCAAATGACTTTAACATAGGAAAGTCACTTAAAAACTTGGTGATAATGATTTAATGTTCACACGTAGATTGATTCCAGATCAAATGATTCTCAGAACTATTTTATAAACTTCTATCTAGCTTTTAAATAATAACATCTTTAATGTATTCTTTTAATTCTTATTTCAGTTTATCCTCATATTCTCTGTGCTCAAAGCTATTCTCAGAAACAAGAGATACTGAGTTCCAGTGTCACTGAGACCTGAACCAAATGACAGAACTCTAATGTCAGTGTTTTTATTTCTAGATTCCAAGAAATGAACTGTCTCAAGGCTAGGTTAGAAGTTTCATGCTGAGAGACAATTCCCATTTCCCATTACTAGGTAGCAATGGTTAGGACCTCAGTAACTCTTTATATGAAAAATACAGTTTCGTTATATAAATTCTGGGTTCAGCTGTAAATTTAAGCTTATAAAAGAATACTGCATAAATTCTAACAGGAAACTTCTTCAATCTTAGGGAATGTATAAGAACAATAAAAAATGATCTCTTATGAATTAAAATTATGCTAAACTACTTGCAATACTCAATTTTTTCAGTGATTTTCAAGCATTTCTAAATATGTTATATTTTAATCTGGGTTCTGTACTGTTTGATATGTGTGGCTCCTTGTCTTTTAGAGAATGGAAATAGGGATATCAAGACCAGCTATGCCTAGCCAATTGCATGAGATATTAGAACAGTGAGATGTAGAATTAATTTAGATTCCAAAGGTTTGCCACACTCTGGTTCTCCTGGCTACTATCTGGTGATGTCATGTGTTTTGTCTTAGCTGCCTCCTCTAATAAGAAGACATTACTATCCACATTCTGAATTGGGGTATGCACTTTCAGTGAGTATGGATATTAAAGAATTATTATTCTGTATTTGAATGGACTATTTTGGTGTTTGGGGATTTTTTTTTTTCCTTTTTAATCCTTATTAAGACTACTAAAATTTTGAAGACAAGAAATGTATCTTATTACCATTCAATTTCTGATATAATTCCTTGGGCACAACAAAACATTCTCTATTCCTCCTTCTCAGACACACACACACAAGAGTATAACTCCTTTGAAAAATTATTATTTCTTCCATGAGAGAAAGAGACAGCTGCTCCCAAAGGAGTCCTCCGAGATCATGGACACAAAGGCACATACCCAGCGTGCCCAGGAATGTCCTTGGACGTGAACGCTGGAGTTGTCTCAGGTGGTTGCAGTTGGCCTCAGCACTGTGCTACCATCTGGTCTCTAGCTTATAGCGTTTATGTTGTAAAATGGAACTGTATGACTATATACGGCCAAAGATATATAAGTAAAATATTTTGTTTCTGAACTGAATCAGTAAATATTTCTGTCCTACCCTGGAACGATCACTATAGGGGCCATGTGTTGAGATAAGAGCTTTCACTGATCTTGAATAATCACATAGAATGAAGAATACATATTATTTGTTATATCCATTGATATTTGAGGATAATCTGTTTGCCATCTTATCATTCACTATTCTAAATAATATAATGTCTTCAGGATCTAGAAATATGCTTAACTTACAACATGTAAAAATATTCCATGAGTAAATAAATAAATGAAAATATTTCTTCTCTTCAGCTGAAACTCTAGAATTCACTTACTTTTTTTTTTTTTTTGGAGAGATTTTCACTGTAGGGCGCGTGTGCTCGCCAGACAGAGAGAGAATAGAGACAGAAAGCGAGAAATCACCCCCCAGGGGGGATGGTCACTCCGCAATCCCTTCTCCTCCATTCTCCTCTCGGGATCTTGGGCACGCACGCACACGCGCCCGGCGTGAGTTTTAAGCCACTGGGTCCGGGACATGAACCGCGGTCGACTACGTGGGAGTCCAGCGACATAGCCATTACATTAACTGCTGGTTCCCTAGAATTCACTTACTTTTAATGATGTTCATATTACAGAGTTTATGTGTACCAAAGAAGCACCTTTTTTTTTTTGTTTTTGGAGAAGTTTATGCTATAGGGCACGTGCACTCACCAGAAAGACAGAGAGAGACAGAGAGACAGAAAGTGAGAAATCAATCCCCAGGGAGAATGGCCTGCCTCAATCCTTTCTCCTCCATTCTCCTCTGGGGATCTTGGGCATGAACACACATGCACTTGGCGTGAGTTCAAGCCACTGGTTCCAGGACTCAAAATACAGTAGACTACATTGGAGTCCAGCAACATAGCCATTAAGCTAACTGCTGGTCCCAAGAATTACCATTTTAAATTACTTGTTTATTTATTTATTTTTATGCACAAAATAAGCACTTTTAAAATTTTATCTTCTTCATGATTACTTACAGTGTCTACTAATGTTGATGACTTAAAATGATCCAAGTTTATAATCCCAGTACAAGCTAATGATGTAGGCTGCACTGGTTTCATGGTAGAAGACATGAGACTCTCTAGTCAGAGACAAAAGACTTCACTAATTATGACATGGTAGGCAGAATGCACTTCGTGTTTGCCTAGGGTTTGAAGCTCCTTACCCACCATATTTCCTCAAAGTGATGCTGAGTGACTCAAGTGGTACTTCACAAAAAGTGAATTTGCATTACAGCCAGTAACTCTAAGCTAATAAGACTCCACTTGTTTAAAGTGGCTGAAAGCAAACCTGCTTGAATATCATCCTGATCAGCAAATAAATCTTCCCTTTGCATCATGTATTTTCTAAGAATGCATGATATGCAAGCACACTTAAAAGCATGGCTCTAAACAAATGCATGAGAGAATATAGACACCCGAGATTGACCAAAAATTGTTTCCAGTATTTGAGGAAACAAATGCAATAGAAATTTTACTTTTTCCAAAGATTGATGGACTATGGCTCCCCACCAAAATATATTTCATCTCATTTACTCATGCAAACAATTATTTATTGAGACAAGATTTACAGAACAAGTAAAGATATCACACTTAATACGTTTTTACCTGCTGAAAGTACATATTACTTTCATAGATGAGATTCATAGAAGAAAACTTGAAAATTTAAAATATGCAGTAATAATATCAAATGCTTTTGACCCCAGATGATTCTAAATAGTTGTTTATGTCAATTATTAACAATAGTTTAATGAGAAATGTAGTACTCCTACTTTTACTTGT
>NW_006160111.1:1277814-1285076 GCF_000334495.1 Tupaia belangeri chinensis | reverse complement strand
CTGTTCTCCTCTAAGGATCTCGGGCATGCACATACACGCACCCGGCATGTTTTAAGCCACTGAGTAAAGGACTTGAACCACAGTCGACTACATGGGAGTCCAGTGACATAGCGATTACACCAACTGCTGATCTCCCTGGTGTGAGTTTTAAGCTGCTAGGTCCAGGACTTGAACCACAGTTAGCATATGAAAATCCAGTGCCTTAACCATAGACTGTGTCACCTGCTGGTCTCCCATATCCTGTCTTTATTTTAAAAACTGATTAAATTTAAGATATCAGGAGTTGGCATAATTGTTATATCATTGGACTCCCATATAGTTGACCGTAGTTCTAGTTCTGGACCTGGTGGCTTAAATTCACACAGGACGCATGTGCGTGCACACTCAAGATCCTGAGAGGAGAATGAAGGAGAAGGGATTGCAATGCGGCCATCCACCCTGGGGGGTGATTTCTCGCTTCTGTCTCCGTCTCTCTCTGTCTTTCTGGAAAACATATATGCCCTATAGCAAAAACTTCTCTAAAATAAATTGATTAAATTCTCATAATTAATTTTTTTATTTTGGTACTATTCTGTCAGATCTCAAAGAATTCTAAATGCATTTTATTTAAGACCAATAATTATTTGGATACTGATAGAGAAGATGTTTGGTGAATACTTTACTGATATTTGGTTATTTTATACTTAGCTTGGGATATGTAAACTAAGAGTCACAGATATAGTGTATGGATGACTCATGAAGCAAACTTGTGTATGTAAGAATGCTTACTGTATTTAAATTCCTAGTAAATAGTAAAATTTACAGTAAGTTCTATGTTAACATATATAATTTTATTTCTTAATTTTTTTCTGTACAAGATTAACTAAGGATGATCCCCTTGATAAAAAGGAATGATGGCAGAAAGTAATTAGCCAAGTGGTTTAGAAAGCTAGGTTGGTACAAAAACAATTGTGGTTTGGGGCTGTGAATTTTAAATTATTTTAACTAGGCTCAAGCACATCTTTATCAATAAAAATAGGAACCATTGGAACACATTTTTGCCAATGAGAAATAAGTTTGTTTGCTCCCATAGTTTAAAAATCCATTCTTCAGGATTTGACAAACTCTTGAAAAGCATCTTTTTCATCCTGCTGGTTGTGGAAGTGTTTTACCTGCAAAACACTGTCAAGATGCCTTAAGAAGTGCTAGTTGGTTGGCAATAAGTCAGGTGAATATGGCAGATGGATGCAACACTACAGATCCAAATCCCCTCAACTTTGAAGTTTGTTGTGAGATATACAGTTGGAGCATTGTGAAGAAGTGGGCTCTTTGTTGACACAGTGAATGCATTACAGTTTTTGATTCATCCCATCAATTCTCTGAGCATACTTCTCAAAAGAAATGGTTTTTCTGGGGATCAAAAAGCTATAGTGGGTCCCACCAAACAGAGACCATGACCTTTTGTTTAGTGCAAGTTTGGCTTTGGGAAGTGCTTTAGAGTCTCTCAGTCCAACTACTGATTTAGTCATCACAGGTTGTTGTATAAAATTTACTTTTCATTGCATGTCACAATCCAATCAAGAAATGGTGGTTGTTTTTGCATAGAATCAGAGAAGACACTTTTTGGTCAGCTCCTGTGGCACCCACTTATCAAGCTCTTTCACCTTTCTAATGTGCTTTAAATCCTGAAAGACCATTGAATGGGTGACATCGAGTTCTTTTGCAACTTCTCATGCAGTTCTAAGAAGGTTGATTTTGATGATAGCTCCTGTTCATTGTCAACTTTTGATGGCTGGCCACTACACTCCTCCTCTTCAAGGTTCTTTATGGCTGGCCACTACACTCCTCCTCTTCAAGGCTCTCTTCTCCTTTGCAAACCTTCTTGAACCATCACTGTACTGTATGTTCATCATCAGTTCCTGGACCAAATGCATCATTGATGTTTCAAGTTGTCCCTGCTGCTTTACAAACTATTTTGGAGTCAAAAAAGAAAATTGCTCTTGACATATCATCATTTTTATAGTTTAAATATGAAAAATTAACAGCAAGTAACTAATTCATTAGAAAAAAAAACATAAAGCTAGGAACGCACATTAAAATGATGTATAATATAACCACATTTGTTTAAGAATTTATTCAATATCAAATGATAAATTTCAATGATGTAAAAACTCAATTATTTTTGCACCATTCTAATTCTTACTAGAAAAAGATCATGATGATGCTATGGATTTATTGGATGTTCTATAACTTTTTTTAATTCCCCAACAATGTTTAAGAAACTTTCTTAAGTAATTGATAGATTTAATATCCTCCAAAGTAGACCCCTTACACAATGATGTAAGGGTCATTTCTTTCTACCAGTGTCCCTACACTGGCCTAGATTGGGGATTAAGTGCCAGATTTATGTAGTCTCTCATTCTATTAGGAAGTAAAGTGAAAGAATTCTAGAAAAAAGCTTACTTAATTCTTATTATAATATTGTCCACTTTTCAAAGATACTTTAAATGAACTTTTTTATTCTAATTCACTTCTAGGTCAAGCTATTAGACTGGAGGCAGGAATAAAAATACATTTCAATGGTGAATTACATGTACCTACTTAAATGGAGAAGGGAGTGCCCAGATATTCATGGCAATAATATTTTGAGTTATTTTGTGTCTGTGCAGATTTCCGGATAAGATCAGCATTTGAATTACAGACTGAGTGAATTGGATTGCTTCTTTTCAAAGACAGTAGGCCTCTTCCAATATGTTGAAAGCCTAAGTAGAACAAAAATCTGAATAGTGAGAATGTATACCCTCTGTCTGACCATATTTTGGACATTGGTATTCTCATTTCTTTCTACTTGAACTGGAAGTTATATCCTTGATTATCTTGAATCACCAGCTTGTCAACTACAGATCTTGGGATTAATGTGACTTTATAACTATGTGAGTCATTTTCTCATATAAATAATCTTCAGGGATGATTATATGGGTTAATGGTTACGGATGTGACTTTATAACTATGTGAGTCATTTTCTTATATAAATGATCTTCAGGGATGAGTATATGGTTTAATGGTTACGTCACTGGATTCCTACGTAGTTGACCACGGCTCAAGTCCTGGACCTGGTGGCTTAAAACTCACTTTGGGTGCATGTGCATGCATGCCCAACATCCTAAGAGGAGAGTAGAGGAGAAGGGACTAAGGCATGGTCATCCCCTCAGGGAGTGATTTCTCACTTTTCATCTCTCTGTCTTTCTGGCAAATACACCTGGCCTATAGCAAAAACTCTCTTAAAAAAAATCTTTTAAAAATGTCATAGAAAATGCATATTATTAAAAATTATACATTAATTTCAATCTTTTGCAACAAAAGAAATTCATACTTCCCATAAAGCCATGGATTATTTTGAAGTACACTCATAAAAATTATAGTTAGTTCCATTTTTCTGGAGAAGCCTTACTACTACAGATGTAGAGGAGCAGGAGAAAGGCCAGGCACTGGAGAGATGCTGGAGCTCAAGCAAATGTCAGGGCAAAGAAGGTGGAGGGTAAAGCATGAGAGAGCAGAAGCAAATACTCACGGAAGGCCCACTATTTACATACCAACCTGGAGGGTTCCAACATGGAAAGCACACAACTGAGAATCAACCCAGCTGGGTTAATATTTCTTGCAAAGACTATTGCAAAGCAGCTGCAGCTGTGGTGAATCAAAACTTTGGAAATTATTTCAATTATTCAGTGAATGTTTATTTGAAGAATCATTCATGTAGGACTTTTTCTTTTGTCAAATTTGACTTCAATGAATGAGTCATTTGGAGGATCGCATTTCTAAGCATTATAGCTTGGTGATATTCTACTTACCTGGCCAAGACCAGAACAAAATCAGAGTGCTATTCAATCAAGAATTAGCTTTAGTGACCTCTGGAGAGAATCAACTTGGTCTTGTTTGTGGAGAAAAATATTAAAAAGTAAAGGTTACTAAAGTGTATAAGGAAGGTATAAAACAGAAATAAACGATAAAGAGATCATTCAAAAAGGTGTTATTTTCTTAAAGAGTCAGTTAAACTTAGAACAGAATAGCTAGGGATAGTGCTGTAGAAATCAACAGACTGTCTAAGCAATTCGTAAAGAAATATTTGGTACAAAAACTGTATTTTTAAATCTTCAGGAAGATGAAAACAAAAAAAATTATAGCTAGAATTATTTAAGTTATAGCGTAGTCCTCTGAATGAAAAAGTAGTAAATTATTTTAAGATTACCTCTAAAAATTTAATCATTTAATTCTGAGAAGAATCAAATTAAAATGCATATTGTAAGCACTGGAGGTTGAATTGTTTTAGAAGAGAAATTTAATAGCATACTATTTTTACTAGCTGATATTCTGTTTCCATTTATTCATTTCTTATTTCTCTGGATACAATTGTGATTTCTTTTTTAGTCACTCTTAATTTTTTTTCTGCATTCATTGGTGTTTCTTTAGATTTTTTTAATAATATGATTTTTTATGAGATTGATAAAATTCAGAATTGTCCTTAGAATGTATGAAAAATTGTACTGAGATATCATTTGTTTATACGTTTTGCTATGCTATATCTCGTTTTTAAATGTGAGGATGTTAGAGCATGTACATTGATCACACAGCTTTATTGGTGTAAGAATTCAGATCATCAAGAGAAACGTGAATAAATAACACTGACAAAAAGCCAATTCAGGAAATAATCAAAAAACAATTTGTTTCCTGTCCTGCATTTTGTGACTATAATGTTTACTATCTTTTCTTCAGTCTTCAGTGAGGTTCATCTCTCCCTCTTAATCAGCAGTTTCTGTATAATTTTAAGACTTTACATTGTCTTCAAGTTGTTCTCTCAATGAAGTATCGAGGGAATGTGCCCCTCTCTGTTTGTTGCTTTTGATTTCTTTCCAATTTTATTTTGTCCAGGCTACAATATTAGTATAAACTTCTTTGAAAGGAGGATTATATTGGTCTCAAAATACCAACAAACTCATATTTATATAACTCTTATTTTTTTAATTTTTTTAAAGAATTATTTTATTTAACTTTATTTTTTTACTTAAATTTTACCAGAGAGGGACAGAGAGAGATAGAGACTGTGAGAGAGAGAGAGAGGGAGAGAAAGTGAGAAAGCAAGTTGTCAGGTCAGGGACACAAACCGTGGTTGACCATGTGGGAGTCCAGCGCCCTTAACCACCATGCTACCCCAGCCCCAGCTATGATTATTTTTAAACATCAGTGTCACTTTTTTTTACTTCCATATATTTTGTTCACTTTTTCTGTTTTGTTACCTTCGTTTCTTTAAAATGAAAAAGCAAAAGCTAGAAAGCAAGAAACTACATAGGTACATAAAGAGACTTTAAAAGATGAGCTAATCTCTAAAACTCTATTTTTGTATAGGCGGGTAAGAACACTTCCTCCTTGGGGAGAAAGCCCATCACTTATATTAGTTTTCAAGAAGCATATGTTCAAAATCAGTTTTTAAAACCTTCCAGATTTAAAATTATTTTGAAAATATTTAAGCTATTTACCAATAATTATCAGATGGTCTTAAATTTGGTGGAAAATAGACTACCAAATTTTCTAATTTTTAGGTTTTTCTTTCTTATTTAAAATTTAATGTATATAGAAATATTCTTAGTCAAATAAATTACCACTAGTCATGTTTGCATTCATGAAAATACGATCTATAGTAAAATTGCAATGATACCTTCATAAATTTCTGTGTTTTTATGTACTGTTTTTATTCTATGTTTTTAGAAATTTTTATATGTTTTATGAAAGTATTAGTAAATTATTCATGAAAACTATTATGAGAAACATTGCACAGATTTAATGCCATTATTTTGGGTAAATTGTGGCTGGCAGAGAACCTTATCTATATGTATTCATCTATTGGGTCATTAGAAAAGTCATGACATATTTTTCTGTTTTTATGTGAAAAAGTGCATTATGACTTTCCTGAAGACCCATATGAAAATAGATCACTCAAAAATCAGATACATTTTACCAAAGACATTTATATTTTCTTCTCTGACTTGGTTGAAAAAAAAACTGATAGACTTCAAGCAACATGGGACCAGGTTTCCCAGCTTCTTGGGGGGAAACAGAGGACCTGCTGGTAAGCACTGGATTCAGAAGTGTTTATTTTTCATGTAGAATGACAACCAGGCCTCCTCCTCCCCCAACAAAATATGTCTTCAAAGTTTAATATAGGGACAAGCACATAGTATCGTGGTTATGTCTCTGGACTCCCACATGGCTGAATGCGTTTCAACTACCAGACTAGATAGCTTGAAAATCACACCAGGCGTGAGTGTGTGTACGCCCAAGATTCCAGGAAGAGACTGGAGGAGAAGGGATTACAACATGGCTATCCCTGTTGGGGAAGTTATTTCTCACTTTCTTTTTTACTGTTTCTCTCTCTCTGGTGAGCGCACATGCCTTAAGGCAAAAGCTTCTAAAAAAATTTTTAAAAAAGAGAAAAAGTATAACATAAAAACTCCAAATCAGTGCATGTCAAACTTTAGAAAGGTTTTTCAAAAAATAACCTATTAAAGCCAATGGGAATATTACATGTTCATTTGTCTCTAGTTTTTTTACAGTGGTTAGAACTATTGCAGGTCAAGGAAAATTATAAATGATTTGCACATTTATTTTCAATTCTCATCATACTTACATTATGAAATGAGTACGATCCTAATTTCAGCAAAGTTCTCAGGTCAAAGTTACAATAATCTGTAAATAGAAAGGCATTATCATATTTATAAGGAAAAAGATATTTGATATTTCCTTTTGGAATGCTAACATCTTATATACTATAAAAGCAGTCATAATTTAAATAAGTTTTTCTATGACGTTTCTAAAAATTGTGAGAAAGACTGGTCATGTATTTCATTCATTCACTGTTTGCATATCTCCACTGTGATATTGCAAATACACATTAAGGAACTCTTGGCACAAATAGAGGAGAAAATACTCTAGTATAGTGTGGGAGGAGGAAGGGAAAAATGTGCCCCAAACACACATCTAGCTGCTCAATGAAAAGATCTCTAGTAATGTGTGGGGACATGCTATATGCCATCCTTCATTTCAATGCACATTCTCCTGTGGTTACAGGATTATTCAAAAGTTTTTCAACTTGTATTCCAGCAGATGGCATAATGGATACGTTGCTGGACTCTCATGTAGTCAACCCCAGGTCAAGCCCCAGACTTAGTGGCTTAAAGTCACGCCGGGCACGTGTGCGTGTGTGCCCAAGATCCCAAGAGGAGAATGGA
>NW_006160111.1:1219938-1277714 GCF_000334495.1 Tupaia belangeri chinensis | reverse complement strand
ACAACACACACCCTAAAAAAAAAAAAAAAAAAAAAAAAAAAAAAACAACTCTCTCAAAAAAAAAATTAGTAAAATTGAGAGGAACAAATAAAAAAGTTATTCTATAGAACAATTTTAAATTTTATCAGGTTGATTAAGTTAAAAATTTCATAAAACTCCACTTTAGTTAAATCCCTATTACTGAATATTTTAATTTTATTATTTTATTTCATTTTACTTTATTATTATATTTTTTAGAAAGATATTTGCTGTAGGGCCCTTTAGCTCACATGAGACTCAAAGAGAAAGAAGCAAGATGTCACTTCCTGGGGTGGGGGGGCCACACTGCAATTTTTTCTCCACCAGTCTCCTCTTGGGATTTTATGCCCACATGTGCCCAGCATGAGTTTCAAGCTGCTGGATCAAGGGCACCGACTGTTGTCAGCCATGGGGGAGGCCAGCAATGTAACCATTATTCCTTCTGCTGGTTCCTATTTTATTTATTTATTTATTTATTTATTTATTTATTTATTTTAGGTTTTTTTGCTGTAGGGCCTATGTGCTCGTTTGGGAGATTAAGAGAGAGGCAGACAGACAGAGAGAAAGTGAGAAATCACTTCCTAAGGGGGAGATGACTATGCCACAATCCTCTCTCCTCCATTTTCCTCTAGGGATTTTGGGCATGCAGGTACAAGTGACTGGTTTGATTTTCAAGTCTTGGGTCTAGCATTTGAACCATAGTTAGCTACATGGGATCCAGCTGCCTTAGCTGTACAACCTGCTGGCCCTATTACTTGACAATTTTAAAGAAGGAAAATGATGTTTAGATATTAAAAATAAAAATAGAAATACTGGATCAACCCAGTTTCTGGTGGTTAAAGGAACCAGATTCCTATTGTTTGACCACTGTTAGATCTCCAACCTCAGCTGTCTGAGGGGCATGTGTGTGCCTGCCAAGGTACCAACAGAATGGAGAAGAACAGATTCTGAGGTAACTGTGTTCTTCTGGGATGGTGCTTTCCTTCTCCCTCTGAGGAGCACATGCACTCTCTGGCAGTTAAAAAGAAAACAGAAATACTGAAAATTGACTAAGAACATTTTGAAAATATGTTTATTATACACATTAACCTTAATGAGTATTTTAACTGAGGTAAGTATGTATTTATGTTTAGTAAAAAACAAAAATAATTGTATGAAGAGCAAGAGTGGAACAGAAGTAAGGTGTGATGCTCTGTGAGGTTGTGCTACCTTTCCTCACCTTGTCCTCTCTGAGTTTAATGTTATTTCATAATGAAGAAATAAAAACGAAAATTCAAATCATTGCTATATTAAATAAGAAAAAACCTTTGCACATTAAACTGATATCTTTATCTCCTCTGAAAATGGAGAAATACACTTTTCTTATATCGCACCTGGTCTCATTCATCACAGCATTTATGATTGTTATATTTTTTCTTCATGGTGATATATAATCACCATTTACAAATCTAGATTCTTAAAGCACTTGATATTTATGTAATAAATTTATACATGTGTGTGTGTATGTGTGTATGTATACATGTATATACATGTATTTATATACATATATATATAAATGTACACTGATATCTAAGAACTAAGAAAGAGCTCATAGTAGGCTTATTACATTATATGTCATACTCAGTGTGAAACCTTTTGTTTGTTTCAGAGAAATAAAGAGAATTTTGTCATGATCAAAATGACTCCATTAGTTCCCTAAGTTCACTGAAATTAATTCTTCATGCTGTATTTTACACACAAATAGTTTGAGAAAACTATTCTTTTGTAACTTAATGAAGAAAGATTTTACACTTTTTTACACTCTCAATTAATATGTAACACAGTAGGTGACAAACTATACTCCATACGCTTACTACTTCAACAGCATAATAAATTGTTATGTATGTACGTTTTTCCCCTCAATTTGAAGAAAACTAATCAAAGTGTATCAATCCCTAATCCTCTAGGCACTTTGAACAACTCATTATACTAAAGTAATACAGTCATTTTAATTATTTCTGAATCTACTGAGTACTGCTATGATTACTTTTAAATCAGCCACATGACACTGTAGGAATCACCTCAAGGAATGGAGGTTTATTAGTTTTAGTGAATGAAATTGTTTAACACTGGACTCATACTTGCTCCATGGGGAATCTCAGGAAAGAGACATGGAAATTTTGAAAGAGATTCCCATATTATTCATAAAAGTATATGTAATTACATCAAAATATTTAAGTCGATATTCACGAATACTGGATAACAAATATCAACACGATTTATACTCTCTGGAAATTTAATTTATGTGCTTTTAAGTGCAAATAATGCATCAGTCATTTATTCAGTTGTCTATGTTCAATGGACAATTCTTCCTTCACATAGTGTTACTATTTATGACATATGTATGTTTATCATAGAAATAGGCTTCTACACAATGTAAATAATCTGGTTTAGAAAAAAATGTGTGTTAGTTTGTATGAGGTATAAAGGAGGGAATTTATTAGAAACAAAGTCATACTCATTTCCAACACTTATGAAACATATTAAAAGATTGAGGATGATTTTTTTTTAATGGCTAGAGTGTGTATGCACTCTCCAGAGAAGGAAGAGAATGGGAGAGAAAGAGAGATAAAGCAGCCCCCTCATGGGGCGTGGTCTCACCACAATCCCTTCTCCATTTCCCCTTTGGGGATTTTGGGTGGGCATGCATGCATTTGTACCTGATGCATTTTTGAAGTTGCCAGGGCTAGCATTTGAACCACAGTTGGCTATTTAAGATCTGGCTCCCTATGCACAGCTCTTAAGCACTGCATTAATACGTCAGTCCAAGAGTGATGGTTTTGAAGAATGTGATGATAACAGCTAATTTTTGACTTTGGCACTATAAATTTTACAAGCTCATACAAGAGAATGGATTATCTTTATCCATATATTGTAGATGAGGGAGAAGAAAAGGCAGTAAGATTTCTGAATTAAGTAAACACAGATGCAAACTATGCAGGAATTTGATTCCACAAAACGTTTGCCTAGCAGTTTGGGTTAATTCTAGGCAGGTGAATACTGTACAGCACTGTTTTCTATAACATTTTTCACCTGAGACAATCCTGAGACACTCTACTAGCACAGAGTATATCTTTAATACACGTTTGTTGTTGAACCATTGATATAATGACTATTGGATGGAGGAAGGCCCTCTTGGCTTTTGAATTATTGACTTCATGGCATTATAAATTATACTGATTGGAGCAAATCTTAGATGAGATTGTTAAAGAGAACTCTTAATGAGAGATACAAATCTTGATGTGGAATTTGTTGTTAAATGAGTCCAGTATGTTATCCCATAGGGTATACATCCATTTGGCAATATTTCTGTGCTCGCAGAAATGATCTATATGACAAGGACCCTAAAGATCATAAAATCAGGAAAGAGCCATGAACTTAAACTTTTTCCATTAAAGAGCTAATTATCATTTGACAATGTTTAGGTCATTACTTTTCTCTTAATGAAAGAAAATGTTAATTAAGTGCCTATTTTAAATGATAAGTTGAGTTGGAGGTTATGCCTATTTTATCAACATGAAGGAGAATTTCTTTATTTGAAATTTTCATGGACTAGTAGAGTTATAATGGTAATGTGCACCCCACAGAGGTTAGCTTCCCTGATATTCTCAAAAGATACAAAAGGTTTTTTTTCTTTTTTTCATTAGCTTTGAAAATGAGATTCTGGTCAGGTCTTGATAGTATCCATTCCAGATACTATAATGAGCTAATTGGACTTAATTTTTTTTCTTATTCTTAGAAATAGCTTCATCCACAAAATGAGATAAGTTAAAGGAAAAAAAATCTTGTATAACTTTAAAGTACATTAATTAAACAATCTTTAATAAGTGTGATGAATAATCTCTACATAGAGGTCTAAAATTGTGAATATGGTAGTAGGGGTTGTTTGTTAGAAAGCAAAGTTTTTTTTTTTAATAATTATTTTATATCTATTTATTTATTTATTTATATTTTGACCAGAGAGGTACAGACTGAGAAAGAAAGAAAGTGAGAAAGCAAGCTGCCAGGTCCGGAACTTGAACCTTGGTTGGCTATGTGGGAGTTCAGCGACATTAACCACTATGCAACCTGCTGGTCCCTAATCTTTTTTTTTGAGAGTAGGCAGTAGCAAGTTTATAAAAATAAAATCATAAATTCTTATTCAGCCTTTTTTATTACATATTGCAATCAATTTTTCTACAACAAAAATATCCTGTAATTCTGTTTTTATCTCGTCTCTGGAGCAAAGCCTAGTAGAAAGGCAGAGGGGAAGAGCATAAGTTCAGTTCTCCTTTATCCAATTAAAATGTAATGAAGCAGTATGACTTAGTGGAAAGTGCACAGACTTTGAATCAAATGTACCTGTCTCTGACTCTTACTAAAGTCACTACTTAAACAAGATCCTTGATTGTAAACATCAGAAATACATTGCAAACTATTCTAATCTTACAAGCATGTATATACATGAGGTTGATGGCAAATTTATGGGAATGAAACTGGATTTTTTCAAAGAAATAGAATATATTGATCAGTAAATCATCAAAAAGAAAAAAAATAGGCAGATGAGACAGGTAAACGCTCATCTGTCTAACATTGATCTAACTTAATTTATACTCATTCTTCTCTTAACTCACAAATAAGAATAAGGTTGGTTTCTCTTGGATTTATACTTACTCATCTGCAGCTAAACAAATAAAATTTAAAATTTACTTTACTCTGATGCATAAATGGCTTCTGAGGCTCCTTTGCAAAGTGTATAGTCTATTCATGCCTTTTTTTTTTTTTTTTGAGAGGGTTTTGTTATAGGGCACGTGCGCTTGCCAGAAAGACAGAGAGAGACAGAGAGACTGAAAACGAGTAATCATCCCTCAGGGGGGATAGACACACCATAATCCCTTCTCCTCCATTTTCCTCTTGGGATCTTGGGCATGCACACACACGTGCCCAGTGTGAGTTTAAGCCATTAGGTCTGGGAGTCAAACCACGGTCTCTTACTTAGATTTCCAGCAACATAGCCATTATGCCAACCCCTATCCAACCCTCTTTTAAAAGCCCACCATATGTGATTTATTAGCTTGTCAGCAAAAATGTCTTTTCTGCATATAAAAGTCCAAGGATGACCCAAATTGACATGATTCAAAATTCAATTCTTACATTATTTTGGTAATGATGATCACTTTGTTCATGCCACTCTGTATTTATGTTCCTAGTTTTAGTCCATTCAGATTGCTCTAACAGAGTAAACTAGGCTATGGCTTACACAGAACAGAAATGTATGTCTCATGATAATGAAATCTGGAAAGTCTAGGATTAAGCTACTAGCAGACTCAGTGTCTGGTACGGTCCGCTTCCTGGTTCATAGAGGGCTGTTTTTTCTCTGTCTCTACATCGGGAAGAATCACCTCCCAAAAGTCTCATCTCCTTTAATCACCTTTTTTTTTTTTTTTGAGAGGGTTTTGTTATAGGGCACGTGCGCTTGCCAGAAAGACAGAGAGAGACAGAGAGACTGAAAACGAGTAATCATCCCTCAGGGGGGATAGACACACCATAATCCCTTCTCCTCCATTTTCCTCTTGGGATCTTGGGCATGCACACACACGTGCCCAGTGTGAGTTTAAGCCATTAGGTCTGGGAGTCAAACCACGGTCTCTTACTTAGATTTCCAGCAACATAGCCATTATGCCAACCCCTATCCAACCCTCTTTTAAAAGCCCACCATATGTGATTTATTAGCTTGTCAGCAAAAATGTCTTTTCTGCATATAAAAGTCCAAGGATGACCCAAATTGACATGATTCAAAATTCAATTCTTACATTATTTTGGTAATGATGATCACTTTGTTCATGCCACTCTGTATTTATGTTCCTAGTTTTAGTCCATTCAGATTGCTCTAACAGAGTAAACTAGGCTATGGCTTACACAGAACAGAAATGTATGTCTCATGATAATGAAATCTGGAAAGTCTAGGATTAAGCTACTAGCAGACTCAGTGTCTGGTACGGTCCGCTTCCTGGTTCATAGAGGGCTGTTTTTTCTCTGTCTCTACATCGGGAAGAATCACCTCCCAAAAGTCTCATCTCCTTTAATCAAGTTGGAGAATAAGTTACAATATACGAATTTTGAGAAACACATTCAATCTATATCATTTCTACACAATTCGACTTTGACTTTCTTTTCGGGAAAAAGTGAAGTCTGATTCTTCACCATCGGAAAGTGGGATTGGCCGCTGAGTTGATTTCAACAATTGCAGATAAAATCATGACGCACGCAGGAACTTGAAGTGATCCTTTCACACTGGTACTTGGTTTCTCTTAGTGACAGAAACCCCTTCTCTTCCCATGAGACCAAACTGGGCTAAGAATTGGAGAGCGGTTTTAGTCTTCTCAGGTATTCCAGTCCTGACCTCCATGAACAGGTGAATGTGGCACTCTAGATGATCCAGCCTCAGCTAACCTGGACCAGACCTGAAACAAAACAACACCTGGCATCACCAGGAAATAATAAACACTTATGTTATCACTTGCTTAGTGTGAGATGCCTTGATAAGGTAACTGGCAGAAATCCTAAGTGTTGTGCTGTATAACAAAAAATTCTAAAACATTTGGTATCTGATTTGGAAGAGGTGACAGGCAAAGGCTGGAAAAGCAGTAAGAAAAATTCTTAGAAAAGACTGTGAAATGATGAAAAATCTGATAATAGATGCTGGAAAAGTGGAGAAAAGCTATCTAGGCTAAAAATATATCTCACATGTAATAGTGAAACAATTAGAATATTGTCCTATTTATAACATGAAAGATGGAAACATACACATAATGGACTTATAGGTCTAACCAAGACTACTAGTAGGCATAATACTCAAAATTCCAGTTGTCTTCTTTCTTATGCACACATAGGTGTGGAGAGAGAGAGAGACGAGCTAAGGGAAAGATGAGCTGAGTTTGCAAGTGGAATTTGAGAAAATGCACATAATCCAGCATTTGTTTGTTCAAAAAGTTAAAAAACTTTTTATACAATCATTTTCTTTTTTTTTTTCTTTTTTGGAGAGGTTTTTGCTATAAGGCGCGTGCGCGCGCCAGACAGACAGAGAGAGACATCGAGACAGAAAGCGAGAAATCACCCCCCAGGAGGGATGGTCACGCCGCAATCCCTTCTCCTCCATTCTCCTCTCGGGATCTTGGGCATGCATGCACATGCGCCCGGCGTGAGTTTTAAGCCACTGGGTCCAGGATGCGACCCGCGGTCGACTATGTGGGAGTCCAGCGACATAGCCATTACGCTAACTGCTGGTTCCCTACCTTCATCTTTTTAAAGCAAAATTTTGTTTAATTAATTAATTAATACTGTGAACGAGAGAGTTATACAGAGAAAGAAAGTCAAGCAGATAGCACACCCATCAGGGTCTTGAAGCCGTGATCCAACCCCATCTTCAGTAAGGCTCAAATCATAGAAATACATGTACCCAGTGATCTAGGGAAGTCTCTTGACACAAACCAAGAACCTTCCCATGGGGTCAGCCTCACATGATACCACATATGCCTCTGTATCGCTGTACAGTCTTGACAAAATTCCTAAAATGTAAATCATCACATGAAAGTCAAATCAAGGAAGTAGCTATAAATCTTTTAGAAAATATCATTCAAAGACTTATAGTAGGTACCTCATAGACTTAATAAAGTAGTTTTAAAGGTTGTCTCATATTTAGCTGGCTGCAATCCCTTCTCCTCCATTCTCCTCTCGGGATCTTGGGCAAGCACACACATGCGCCTGGCAAGAGTTTTAAGCCACCGGGTCCAGGACGCAAACCTCAGTCAACTACGTGGGAGTCCAGCAACATAGCAATTACGCTAACTGCTGGTCCCTATTTTATTCATCATTTTGTAGAACAGGGATGATTTGACAGGAAGTTCTCACTTACAGTCTTTCATGCAATTAAAGTCAGATGTTAATTATGATTAAAAATTCAGTATTTCAGACACCCAATAAGGAAGGCTCTCACATTTCCATAGTGTTAATATTGATTGTCGACTGAGAGTTCAGTTGGCCCCATCTACTGAAGGACCTATATATATATTGCCTTTCTAACAGTTTCAGGGTTATCAGACTTGTTACACAGAGGAGACTCAGCAAGCCAAAGTAGAGTATTCCAAAAGAACTAGGGGGAAGATGGTTTTACCTGTCCTGGACTCAGTATAAATTACTTCAGTTATCACAATGTGAGTTCTGTGGACTGTGTTGCCAATCATGGTCAGATGAAAAAAAATTTTCCAGTTCAGGGTTGCTATGCTTGCAGATCTCATGGTAATAATTGATCATATACTAGAAGATTTCAAAAGCTTTGTGGGAAAATGAAATTAAAGAACAATTTTATTTGAGTGCAAAAGTTTTTGAAATAGGTAAATAGATTTTTCATAATATGTGCCTTTCGTGAATTTTTTGAAGGTCTCTCATACATGTGGCTCTATTTTATAATATTCCATTTTGCTCTACTGGGCACTAACTTAATCCTTTTATCACACTATCTTGATTAATGTAGAATAAAACTTTTTTAAAAATCAGAATGCATAAATCACATCATAGCTTTCAATTTTTTTTCTTTTTCTTTTTTTGGTATTCTGAGACCTTTGCATTTCCATAGAACTATTTGAATCAGTTTACCAATTTCTATTAAAAAAAAGCCTACTGAATTTTTTCTGAGACTGTTTTGAAACAATAGATTAATTATTAGAGAACTGTATTTTTAACATTATTCAGTTTCCCTAACAATATACATATCTTCTCAATTTATCTAAACATTTTGACATTTATTGGAACAATATTCTGCATGTTTTAGTGGACAGACAGTACACATATTTTGTCAGATTTATCTATAAACATTTCAATGCCTTGTAAGACTACAGTTTCTTTTAGCTTTTAAATTCTGATTATGTATTGCTAGTATAAGGAGCAAGACTGTTGAATTTCTATATGGAATACAACTTTTTTAAAAGCAACATCACTGTAATAACTTTTTTTTTTGTCATAGGGTGCGTACGCTCATTGGAGAGACAGAGACAAACAGAGAGACAGAAAACAAGAAATCCCCCCCAGGAGGGATGGTCATACCTCAATCCTTTCTCCTCCATTCTACTCTCAGGATCTTGGGCATGCATGCACACATGGCTAGCACCAGTTTCATGACTCCAGCTTCGGGACTTGAGCCACAGCTGAAAACATGGTCCAGTGATATAACCATTACTCCATCTGCTAGTGCCATGTAATAACTTTTTTGTAGATTCTATAAAACTTCCTATTTAGATGATCATTCAAATGGCTTCTAAAAATCTGGGAAGCATAGAAAAGTGAGACACTGTGAATAAATGTCTGCATTTCAAAAGCTCGTTCAGTGAGCCAGCTTGTAGTGCAGCAGTTAAGTGCTGTTGATAAAAGACTGGATCTTACATGGCTTACTGTGGTTTGAGTCTCACTCTAGCCTCTTAAAAACTGCTGGGCATGTATGTGTACATGCCACAATTCCTTATGAAATGGAGGAAAAGAATTGCGGCATGACCATTCCACATTGGCAGATGATCTCTTTCTTTCTCCTCTCTCCCTCTCTTTCTGGTGAGTACATGTACCCACCAAATCTCATTTTGCTTTGGCTTCTCCCATTACCTGGCCTATGCTCAGAAGACCATAGATTGCATGGTCCATTTAATGACCTTTCAACGACTTCTTTCATATCATGTTCCAAGACTTTTTCTTTCTCTTTTTATTTCTCGGAGAAGAAAAATGATTGCCATGATCTCTTGGATTTTTAAATTTAGACAATTTCCAAGGCCATTTGGTGTTTCTAACTATTTCTCTGTAGTAACATTTTTCAGTTATGACCCAAGGCTTCCAGTGAGTCCTTAAAACCCATTCCGTGTGTCTGTGAGATCAAACTGTCTTCAGGGATCATACTAAAATGCTATCTTCTTTTCGTCTCAATCTTTCACAAGTGTATAATGGAGTTTTTCATTGGCTGTATATTGTGCAATGTTACAACAGACTAAAAGCTTAATCAGATATCAGAATCTAGTTTTCTTCCACTCAGTCAAAGAAATTTGAAAAAAGTTAAAACAATACCTTCACCCCTATGTTATTTTGGTTTGTCTAGAAAATAGTTATGTCATTTATGTCAACAGATAATTATGTTGTTTATGTCAATAATTATTGTAATATTTAAATGAATTATTTTCAAAATTTCTGTTTTAATTTCTCTTATGCTAAATATCCATAGAAACAACCAGTGGTGTATTGGGACTGGCTTGCACTAGCTCGTAAGAGGTAATTGTGCCCAAGTGTGTCCAATTATGTATTCAGTGTTAACAATGACTAGACAAACATTGACACTGAAAGTGGCGGAAGCAGTGACACCATGGAAACCAACAAATACCACACATCGATTTGTTCGCATATTCCCCATTCCTGGAGCCTGCTGCTAATAATTTATCACATCACTGGATTACACACTTATAGTCAAAAATCTTTGAGTGCCTATAACCCCTGTAACCAAAAGGTTCGAGAACAAGCGCTCCATAGAAGCTTTTAATGAATTCGCACATAAAGTCAGTTTGGAAAATAACTTTGTTATCAGCATCTTCTCTTTTCCACTTTTCAAATCTCTTTAATAAGTCATAGATACATATTTTGCTTGCATCTTTTCCTAATTTTGCTTCAAATCCATGTGAGTCAAATTGATCGTATACTGGTGAAATTTGGCCACTAAAACTTTGGCTCTTCCAATAAAAGTTTTAAAAATTTTATTCTGGGGTCAGCAGGCAGCATAGTGGTTAAGGGTCTGGACTCCTATGTGGCAGGCTGGTTGAGTCCTAAACCCCAAACCTAATGGTTTGAAACTCATGTTGTGTGTGTGTATGCATCTGAGAACAAAATCTCGGGAATAAAATTGAGGAGAAGGGATTGGTGTGGCATGGCCATTCTCCTTGGGGGTAACTTCTCACTTTTCCTCTCACTATCTCTCTCTGGAAAATACACATGCCCTATGGCAAAATCTTTTTAAATAAAATTTTTAAAAGTTCAATTCTTCATTGAATAAAAACAAACCGGGACCTGGAGTTGGCATAATGGCTATGTCGCTGGACTCACATGTAGTCTACCATTTGAGTCCCGGATCTGGTGGCTTAAACTCACGCCGGACGCATATGTGTGTGTGCCCAAGATCCCAAGAGGAGAATGGAGGAGAAGGGATTACAACATGGCCATCCTTTCTGGGGGGTGATTTCTCACTTTCAGTCTCTCTATCTCTCTCTGTCTGTCTTTCTGGGGAGCACACAGACTCTATAGCAAAAAAACTCTCCAATAAATAAATAAATAAATAAAAACAAAAAGCAAAAATAAAAGGTATAAAGTGATTATATTTCACACACAAGAAAGAGGAAAACTTACTTGGTTGAATGCTTTTAGAGAATGCAGAGATCATATTTCTTTGTTCTAATTCAGTGGTATACAACAAATGCGTGCATGATTTAGAGCACCAGAGCACTTTGAGGAAAATAACTTTTACCTAGAAATTAAGAACTACGAGATTTCATTCAGCTTCCACTACTTACTAGATAGTTTAACTGACTTTCAGTAACTTGGCCCAGTTCTCTACACTAGTAGCAAAACTGAGTTATTGTACTATGAAGGCAGATTTACTCAAAGCTGCTTTTTATTATATGAAAAATTGTTTCATTACTATAAAATTTACATAGTATATTCAATATGTAGTTCATGTTTTCTCTTTATTTTATAAATAATTATTTATTAATTTTATTTATTTATTATTGTTTTTCAATTTGACCAGAAAGAGACAGAAATAGAGGGAGAGAATGAAGAAGTAAATCACCAAGGCAGGGACTTGAACTGCTGTTGGACACATGGGAGTCCAGGACTTTAAACCACCATACCACCTGCTGACCTCTCATTTTTTTTTTTAAATGAAGAGTAAATATGCTGAATATTCTTATTAAAAATACAAAAGTAGAAAAGATTATATGGCATGATACGTCTAGAGATATTAATATACAAATTAATTTATGGGTTTGAATCTATATACTTTTATTAATAGTACAAAATATCTTGTCCATTACAGTAGTATTCAGAGTTACGATACAATTGTAATCAAACTGTCCTTATTGCATATGCTAGTAAGTAGTTTTAAATATTTTATGTTAAAATGAACATATAGCCATAAAGTTTGAAATACACCTTGAAGTTAATATGATTTCATTATCAGAAACCCATACAGTGCTAGGAAATCATAGATTTGGTAAACAAATTCTAAGTGAACTGGAAATTGAATCTGGTTATATTAATATATTATCATTTTAAAATGGAGAATTTGAAGTATGGAAACTTTGTATTTTAAGGATGTCAAATAAACATACATTTTAAAATGGTAAGCTAAGGTTTACAACGTTTTCCATAATAAAACTCATTTTTCATGGGATGACAGGGGAGGAAATTGAAATCTGCTGCTCATTTTATAGCTGAACAAACTTCTAAGAGATACACGTATTCATATATTTCATGTGATTCCTTTTGTAAATAACTTGTTTAAAACCTGTGAGATGTAGCAATTTGTATCGAAGAATATGCATCCTATATGAAGCGATATATTATTGTATTGTGACCCACTTACATATGCTTAACTTTAAACTTTGCTTTTCACCCCCATTTCTATTAGAGCTCACTTAATTGCTTTTTATGGCTGCTGCTCTGAAGAAAAAAAATGTAAAATGCCACCAATATTATGGTCCCAAATATTTATTATTGGACATCAGACACATGAGACACTGATTCTCAATATTGAATATTTGAAAGAGAGTATATCTTTAATTATGTAGCAAAGATACCCCATTTTGATAAAGCATATATTGATAATCTTTGTACTAGAATTCTTTTATTGTTCCTTTCATATTTCCTATAAGAACTAATTTAATTTGAAATGCACTGATATTGAGTAATGTGTAAGCCCATTTGTGTAGGTCTAAATGACCAATTAGAAACAGTTTAACCTGATATAATTGCATGCTTATTACAGACGCACACATAGTCCTATTCTTAAATGCATCTACATATGTATATTAAGTTTACACTGACATTATAAAATCAACATATTTGATAACTACTGTTCACTACAAGTTTTTCCTAAAACAACTGGTTTTTTAAACCTAGTCCTTAATGTAAGGTGTTGAGCATTGCTATGTTTTATTGGTGGCATAAATAGAATTTTTTAAAATAGGAAAATCATTGATGAGAATACTCACAAATGGACCACAATTCATTCATCATAATTGGTTTCCATTTTATGTAATAAAGTCAAGTTTTATCTTCATTTTATTAATTGATTTGCACCATCAGTAGTAAATGTAGTAATCATGAAAACATTTACTTGAACCAGATTGCAGCAGCACTTGTTTCCCCAGCATACTCGTTATTTTTATTACAGCTTTACAGTCATCATTATTTACACTACATTGATTGCAGCCTCTGTCCTGCCACATTATTGCTATCAGTTACTTCTACACTTCAGTTTGCTAATTAGTCCACTCAATCCATTCATCTCTTCCTCACCCTCCTATCCAATTGCTGTTTTGTGGAGTGCACTTTAATGATCTGTTCCATTATAGATTACACAACCCAGTGTTACTTTTAGTCCTTGTTAATTATGCAGCTCAGTAAGAGGACATAAGCAAATCTGTTAAAAATTATTGATGATTGATTTATCTCCTTTTTGTAGCATCAAATAATACAAAATCCCAGTTATTTTGTATTCTAGTTTTTGTTTCAATGTTTTCAAGTGAATAATGGAAAGTACATTTCTTTAGCTTTTTATTTTTTGTTTTAGTTTTTGCTATAGGGTGTATGAGCTCATCTGAGGAGAAAAGAGAGAGAGAAAGTGAGAAATCACCCTTACGGACTGTGGTCATACTGCAATCACTTCTCCACTCTCTTCTTGGGACTTTGGGCATACTTGCAAACATACCCAGCATGTTTTTGAATTCATAAAGACTCGAACCACACAGTTGGCCATGTGAGATCCAGCTGCCTTATCCAGTATACTACCTAGCTAGCCCTAGGTAATATTTTTTAAAAGTCTAGATTCAGATCTAGGCTTTCCATTAATTATATGATCTTGGACACACTACCCTTTATAAATCAGAGTCTTCTTTCTAACTATTAGGATTAATAATGCCATTTATTTCCCCTTTTTTAAGTGAAAGAATTTATTAAAATATTTATTATCCTGGTTGGCAAAAATCAAGTTCAAAACATGCTATTATTTGTTGTGAATCTACTCCTAGATCCTGGGAGTAACTTTGGAACCTCTGCCACTCCACTGTCCAGCACTCTGGCACCTGACCTTGCTACCATTCATCAAACTGTTAGTTTGATAGAGTAATTAAACACCTGATGTGTACCATAACTACTCTGAACTGGGAGATACAGCCCTCCAATAGAAACATACCTGGGATCTGAGAGTGAAATTTCCTCTTCTAATAGTACAGAATCTATTCTAATAAATAGGAAAAAGTGAATATTGCATCAGATTACCAAAACCCAACACAGATCTCAAAGAAATATGAGAAAACAAGGGGTAACTCTCTCCTGGGTGAGTGCAGTAGCACCTCACCAAAAATGAATGGAATGGAAGAATACACAGAAATGTCAGAAAAATAATTCCAAATATTCATAGAATCAAAACTCTAAGAGATGTAAGAGGAAAACCAATAATCAGTTCCAGGAAATGAGAAAATCATTTCAGGACATGAAAGAGAAATTTCATAAAGAAATAAACACCCTAAAAAAGAATCAAACAGAATTTCTGGAAATGAAGAATACAATACAATAAATCAAAATCTTCCTCAGAAGCATTAGCAACAGATTGGACCATGCAGAAGAAATAATATCTGACCCTGAAGCAATGTCTCCAACATAGACCAAACTACCAAAAAGAATGGAAAAACAACCAAGAAAAATGAAGTCAACAGATGGAAAATTCTAGACACCATAAAATGACCAAATATCTGTTATATGGATATTTCAGAAGGTAAAGTATCTGCTAAATAAGTAGAAAACCTCTTTTAAGACATACTATGTGAAAATTTTCCAAATATAGAGAAACATGGAGAAATCAGACCCAAGAAATAAAAGTACCCCAAATAAAATGAACACAAAAATATCCTCCCCTGGTACATCATAGCCAGATTGGTAAAACTCAAAGACAAAGAGAATATTCTAGAACGGCAAGGGAGAAATGTGAAATTTTTTATGAAGGTTATCTGATTAGGCTAACATCAGACCTATCAACTAAACAATGGGAAATAATGGGAAGACAAATTCAAAACATTAAAAGAAAAACCATTTCAACCAAGAAAACTATGTCCAGCAAAATGATCCTTCAAATGGGAAGAGCAAATAAAAGTATTTTCTGCTAAACAAAAACTGGAAGAATTCACCAATATTAGACCAGCTTTACAGGGACTATTAAGGGGGAGTGTTGTATCAGGATAACTAAAGACCAACAAAACTAAGAAAAAGAAAAAAAAAAACTGAGAAAATGGCTAACAAAATGACAGGGATAAGTCCACAAATACCAATAACAGTGTTGACTATTAAAAGACTTTGACTGAATGGATCCAAAAACAGAAGCCATCTATATGCTGTTTATAAGAAACACAACTCACTGATAAAGATATACATAGACTCAATGAGAAGGGCTGGAAAAATATATTCTATGCAGATGGAATCCAAAGGAAGGCTTGAATTGTGATATTGATATCAGACAAAATAGACTTCAAGATGAAATATGTAAAAAGAGACAAAGAAAGTCATGATATAGTACTTTCAAAGCCTGTTCAACAAGAAGTTATAACTCCTTTAAATATTTATGCACCCAACACTGGAGCATCTAAATACATCAAAGAGAGATTGTTATATCTCAAGGGAGATATAGATTGCAACACAACAGTCAAAGGGTATCTCAGCATCCCACTGTCTCCTCTGGACAGGTCACCTGGAAAAAAAAATAAATAAAGAGATACAAGACCTAAATGATACCATACATGAAATGGACTTGACAGACATCTACAGAGTTTTTACCCAACTTCTACAAAGTGCACATTTTTCTCACCCCACATGGAACATTTTCAAAGACTGACCACATGACAGGGCACAAAGCAAGCCTTTATAAGTTCAAATGTACAGAAACTATATCCGGCATCTTTTCCAACCATAATAGAATCAAACTTGAAATCAACCACAGAAAGAGCCCTCAAAACTACACAAACACATGGAAACTAGACAATTTAGTTCTGCATCACTTTATAACTACAGCAGAAATTAAGACTGACATCAAAAGCTTCATAAAAACCTATGATAATGAACAAATAAGTATTTGTAACCTATGGGATACAACAAAGTAGTCATAATATGAAATTTCATAGCAATTAGTGCCCACAAGAAAAAAAAAGCAGAAAGGTGCCAAATAAACAACCTAACAACACAACTCGGGGAACTGGAAAAAAAAAATCAGGAGAAAGTAAATAACAAATATTCAAGATGAAACAGAGAATAAAAGATCTATACAGAAAAAAAAAAAAAATGAAACCAAAGTCTGGTTCGTTGAGAAGATAAAAAAAAAAAAAAAAAAAAAAAAAAAAAAAAAAAAACAAAAACCATTAATAAAGGGGTTAAAAAAAAAAAAAAAAAAAAAAAAATTCGACACATCATTAACTAGGTTAGTCAAGAAGAATAGAGAACGAAAACAGATAAAACAAGGAAATAAGTGTTTTTATAATGGACATAACAGAAATACAAAATATCAACAGAGAACACTGTGAGTGATTATATGCCAAAAAGAAAGAAAGAAAGAAAGAAAAGAAAACCTAGATAAGATGGAGAAATGTCTGGACATATACAATTTACAGAGACTGAACCAGGTAGAAATAGAAAGTCTGAATGGAAACATAATAAGCAATGGGATTGAATTATTAATAAATAGTTTCAAATAAAAGCCATCAATATAGGAAAATAAGTCAAATTATCTCTATTTGAAGATGATGTGATGTTACATAGAAAAATCCAAAGTAATCTACAAAAAACCTCCTGGAAGTGATAAATGAATATAGTAAAGTGGCAGGATACAAAATTCACACACAAATATCTATAGCATTTTTATACCAATAATGGATAAACTGAGACAGAATAGAAGAAAGTAATCCCGTTTATAATAACCACAAAACCAATAAGATATCTAGGAATAAACCATCCCAAAGACATCAAAGTTCCCTACGAGGAAAACTATGAAACACTTGAAAAAGAAATTTAGAATGATACAAAAAAGTGGAAAAACCTTCCATGTTCTTGGACTGGAAGAATTAATATAACCAAGATGTCAATCCTACCCTAACTAACCTACAATTCAATGCAATTCCAATTAAACTACCAGAGATAGTCCTCACAGAAATTTTTAAAAAATTATAAAATTTGTCTGGAGTCATAAAAGGCACCATATTACCAAAGCAATACTGTCCAAGGGGAATAAAGTAGAAGGAATCTTGCTTCCAGATAAAATATCTTACAAAGATATGATAATTAAAACAGCATAGTTTGGCACAAAAACTGACTAATAGACAAATGGAACAGAATTAAGAACCCCAAAATAGACATACAGCCAACTGATCCTTGAAAATAGGCACAAAAAAATTCTTTAGCAAATAGTTCTAGGCCTGCAGAAGAATGAAACTGAACTGTTTTCTCTCACCACTAACAAAAATCAACTCAAAATGGATTGAGGATCTAAACATAAAACCTCAAATTATTAAAAAAAAAAAAATACTAGTGGAAAACACAGGAAAAACCCTTGGAGACCTTGGAGTGGGCAAAGACTTCTTAATGACACCCTCTCCCCCAAGCACAGGCAATATTTCCAAAACTAGACAAATGATATTCTATTAGGCTGAGAAGTTTCTGCACAGAAAAAGCTATATAAAATTAAAGTAAAAAGATAACCCTCAGAGTGGGAGAATATTTTTTGCAAACTATACTTTAAACAAGGACTAATACTCTGAATATACAGGGAACTCAAGCAGCTTACCCACAAATAATAATCAGACACCTCTCCAAAGAAGACACACAAATGGTCAAAAAGCATATGAAAACATACTGTAAATCGCTTATCAAAAGGGAAATGCACATCAAAACAACAATAAAATACCATTTAACTCCAGAGTACCTAAATTTAAAACATAAAGAACAATTGGTGGTGTGGCTGTGGTGAAACAGGAACTCTCCTATCGTGTCTGTGGGAGTGTTTAGTGTTTCAACTCATCTGCTGTGTGGCATATATCATGTTAGGTAAAATCTCTTTACAAGATAAATGATGTGTAATGATGGAATGTATAAATACTAAAAAATAAGATAAATAAAAATAAATAAATAAATAAGAAAATTTAGACAATCAATGTGAAGAATGATATGGAGATCCCTCAGAAACCTAAAAATAAAACTACAGTATGACTCAGCAGTTCCACTCTTAAGTATTTATCAAAAGAATAGAAAAATCCTCAATTGGAAAACAGTTGCATATCCATGTTTATTGCAGCATTATTTATAATTGTGAAGACATGGAATCAACTCAAATGTCCCAAAATAGATGTGTTGCTTGAAAAAAATGTTACATATGTACTCTATGGAATACTACTCAGCCATAAAACAGTGAGACCCTGATATTAGATACAAAGTGGGCCCATATGAAAGTCTTAATGCTAGGCGAAGCAAATCCAGAGCATGAAAGATAGACTTTGGGGTTAAGCAGTTAGTGTAATGTCGTCTACCGCAGTTTGAGTCCTAGACCCGATGTTTTAAACTCACACCAGGTGCGTGTGCATGTGTGCCCAAGATCCTGAGAGGAGAGTGGAGGAGAAGGGGTTGTGGTGTGGCCATCACCCCTGGGGGATGATTTCTCGCTTTCTGTCTCTCTGCCTCTTTCTGAAACTGAAGGTTTAGAAGTTAATGATGTATAGGGAATTAATGTAAAAAATAAATTAAGAAAATACGCAATATTTTAGTCAAAAGTCATAAAATTATACTTCACACACACACAAATAATAAGTTATAGTGGTTGGGAGGGCAACTGTAAATACTACAGATAGTAAGGGTAAGGGTAATATAGGGGCGAGTAATGGATGGAGGGAGGGGAACAGGGGTAAAAAGTACATTTAAATGACACAGAAATGAAAAGTTATTTGCTGATGATAATGTGTATGGTTCTGTCTTCGTCTTGACTAATACACACTATTTTGTGCTGGAAAAACCAAAGTTGTCCACTGTAAAGATAATAGTGATTAAATGTAAATTTAAAAAATTAATTTAAAAAAATAGAAAATCATGCTGTTATTTAATTTTATTATAGATATAGTAAAACACAGATTGTTTTTAAAAGTCCATATAGCAAAATGTAATGCTTCTAGCCATTATGTGAGTTTTTAAAATTATTTGACAGGGTCAGTCACATAGCTGAGTGATTAAGGAAATTGAATTCCACATGATCACCTGTGACTCTAACCCTGACCCAGGGAACTTGAAAACACACCAGGTTCATGTGTTTGCATGCTACAAATCTGGATGGGATGACGCAATGGAGGAGAAAGGATTGCAGCGAGACCATTTCCCAGTGGGGGATGCTTCCCCGACCCTACACCCCTAGTCTCTAGGAAGCACACACACCCTCTGCCAACTGAAAAATAAAAGTTATCTGACAGGTAAGAGAAATTCAGGACCTTTCTTTTCTAGATTAGAGAAATAAATCAAGTTAACAATATGCCTACACTCTATGCATTAATTAGTTTATTATTATGGAGTCATATGTTTCACTTAACACTGTGGGACAATATTAAACATGGTTGCTGGTTTTGAGATGTTGCCGGGAAATTAATGATATAACAAAGTAACATATTTCTTTTGGCAAAACTTTTTTTTCCACATTTTTCAGAAATGACTATCCTTGGGACAGGAATAAGTCATCTGGAATAATATCAATAGTCATTTGAAAGATGCTCAATCTTATTTTTGACACCACCATTTCACATTAAGAAAAAAAAAAAAAAGAACTTACACAAATATCTGGAATCCATCACTAGGTTAAGGTTGGCTTCAAATCTTAATAAACCTGTCCTTAAAATGTCTCTCACACATCATCACATAAAATATATTATTTTCACTAGTCTACATTAATAAATCCTGTACCAATAACCTATAAATAAGCTTACACTTAAAATACTTTTTTTTGGAATTATTTTGATTCATTTTTAAAGACTATTCAACATTGAATTATACTTTTTACATCCATTGTCTCTTGTGTTGGATACAAAGAGTCTTCTAAGCTGACTTTTTGATTTAGAGATATTCACAATACAAGTGAATTGGAATTTGGTATAATGTAGGTTGGCCTCAACCACATCTCAAAATATTAGTTACTTAAAGTACTAGTTTCTTTAAAAATCTGCTTCCCAGTAACAGTGTTCTAAGTTGATAACTGAAAACAAAATTATGATATTACTAAGGCTTTTTGTAAGTCTTTTTTGGGGCCAGCAAGTGGCATAGTGGTTAAGGCAATGGACTCCCACATGGCTGTCCACAGTTCAAGTTCCAGACCAAGTGGCTTGATGTACACACTGGGTGCTTGTGTTTATGTGCCCAAGATCCTAAGAGGAGAATAGAAACAGGATTGTGGCATGGTCATCCCTACTTGGGGGGAAGGAGTGATTTTTCACTTTCTGTATCTCCAGTGAGTGCACATGCCCTATAGCAAAAATCTAAAACAAAACAAAACAAAACAAAACAAAACAAAACAAAAACCTTCATCTTAGGTCAATGCGTTAACATTAGCACATGTTAGCCTTCATGTTAAATGGGAACATGAAATGAGTTTATAGCCAAATGTCTGAGGCTGAATCTGAGTTGGGCCTTGGCAGTAGTTCCTCTAGGCAATGAGTGATTTTGGCCACAGTGACAGCCTTAACTCATAAAATAGATGTCTATGCCCCATTTTGCCAATCCTAGAACAAGCATCTCTGATCTAACCAATTTGCTACCACAAAACGTCGCCAATAGAAAAAGTAATGTATACTCCATTTTATAACTCCCTTACTAAAACTCCATAAAACATACAGATACAGTCTCTTCTTTAGGTAGCTTTTTCCTATCTTTCTCCAATTGCTATACCAAAATAATTCTCTTTGGGCAATGTTCTGAACTATTTAATTGTTTTGATTGTGTTAATGTCATCATGTTTCTCTTATTCTTTTTCAATACATATGCCTAACTTTTTTACAACTTATCAATAATTTATTAAAAATACATAGATCAGGAATAGAATATAATTATCCTCATGTGCCCATTACTCAGTTTCAAGAATTATCAACTCATGATCCATGTAATTCAGTTTTATACCATCACTTCTTTCTTCTGTTTTATTTTGGATCAAAGTGTAGATATCATTTCATTCTTTCTGAAAAATTTTCAGTATGTACCTGTAAAAAAAGAAATCATATTTTGAAACACAATTACAATACCAATATAACTTATAAAAATTTATAATTTTTTAACAGTAATATTTAGTCAATGTTTAAATTCATAAGCAATTCATAAATGTCATATTTGATTTTTTTAAAAACATCAGCAATTTGTTCATTTTTTTTTCTTTGGAAATTGAAACATAAACTTTTTTCCCCTTCCTGATCCCTCTAGTTTGGAAAATATTTGAGAGTATTCTTATTTTGTGGCAGAATGGTTATTAGCATAAATTCAATAATATCTGTTGCCTTGCATCAGAAATTGGAAATACTGGTTATTGCCAGGACTTTGACTGGAATATCATACTTAAAGGTCTGACTAGAAAGCTAAGAAACTAAGGTGGGTCTCAAGAAAGCCAACAGAATGTCTTAGAAAGATTGCCAGGTACCATAAGCAGTTCTGCCTGGTGGGTATATAAAGAATGTCACTTCCTGACAGGTCCCCAAATTTTTCAAGTACAGATACTTAAAGGCACAGGCAGATGATGAATTCCTGACTTTACTGGGAGGCTTTTTTAAAAAGTCTAATCTAAAGTACCTTATGAAAGGTCCCAGCAAAGTCAACTAATTTAATTAGTATTCTTTGTGCAAATAACAGACCAAATTGAGACTAAATTTATGTTTCTGCAAATAAGTGAGTTTAAACCTTTCTTTGGTAAAAGGAGGAATGGAGAGAGAAAAAATGTTGCAGAAGAAAATTATAATGCACTTGTTACAGATTTTAGCTCTGTCTATATCTGCTTTTTGAGTTTTTTGTATCTATTGTTTGGACAAAATCCTCACCTTTTTCCTGGCTTTAAGTTTTCAGCAAATTTTTCTAAACATTTTTTTTTATTTTGATTTATTAAAGCTAAAACTGCTTCCCTTGAAATTAAAAACAATACATAAAATACAACAACAAAATACCTAGGTCATGACTGCAGTAATCTATACAGCCTCAGCTAGGTGCTCCATTATAGTATGTTCACTCCACTCACTGAGTTTTATGCCTAAATTCAGACTTCTGTTCATAGATTTATTTCAGCTGCACTTGCTATTGAAAGTATTTAGATTAATTAAGATCTTTTGTGAATCAGTGAAATGTGAAAAAAAAATACTGCTTTCAAGGACATAAAGTATAGAAATGGTTACTGAGGACTGGGAAGAGTAGAGGGTGATGAAGAAAGAAGGAGACATTGGTTAATGGATAGAAAATTAGAGTTAGATAAGAGAAATTAGATTGTGTGTTTTATAGCATGGTAGAGTAACTATAGTCAACAATTGTTTACTGTGTTATTTAAAAATGACTAGAAGAGAGGATTTCAAATGTTTCCAATTCAAATGTTTGAGATGACAAGCAAGCTAATGACCCTTCTTTGATCATTACACTTTGTATTGTATTCACATAGTAAACAAACTCTCTATAATTCATAAATATGTTTAATGTCAATTAAAGCAATAAAAATAAATAAAATTTACATAATCATGATTCAAATAAGTTCACGTATCATATATTACAATTGTTTGCTAAGTACTTTAAAATGACTTTATTTTTTTAAAGAATTATTTTATTTTATTTATTCATTCATTTATTTTATTTTTTTTCATTCATTTATTTTTTAATTTGACCAGAGGGAGACAGAGAGAGAGAGAGAAAGTGAGAAAGCAAGTCACCAGGTTCAGGACTTGAACCATGATCAGCCATGTGGGAGTGTCCAGCACCTTAACCACCACACCACCTGTTAGTTCCCTAAAATGACTTTAAATTTAGGGTTGCCCCAAGGCTTGGTGACTAATGGGCATGGATTCCATGTGGCTCATCCTGGTTCTCATATCAGAATTGGCAACTTGAAAAGCACAGTGGTGCATGTGTGTACATTCCGAGAATCCTGATGGGATAGTGAAATAGAGAAAATAATGTAGTGTGACCAGGTCCCATCAGGGGGTATTTTCTCTTTTTCTTTCTCTTTCTGTTTCTCTTAGGCGAATCTCTTTTGGGTGAGTATGCAACCTCTAGGAAAAAAAAGTATACATTTATATGTTTTTCTCCTCTCTCTCTTTGTCTCTTGGTAATTTATTTATTGAAGAAACTGAAGTTTCTCTCCCTATGGAATTTATCAAAGTCTGGATTTTGGAAATGGTACCCCATAATGTATAATAGTTCTTTTATTCTTTTTCATTTCCTGTAAATTAGTCATTATGTAGAGAATAATTAATCAAATGCAAATTCAGTTTAGGAGAAAAAGGGAGTAAAACTACTTTGTAAGTATTGATTTTTTTCTATCAAGAGGCATATAATTTTTGTAATATTGCTATTACAATGCTACTAAATCCTTAACATGCAATGTGTGGACTCACTGATTCATCAGAGGAAGTAAAGTGACCATTCAAATTCTATTATTTTTCTTAAATTCCTGGCTAGGATTATCTATAAAAAGAATTTCATTTTGTCAAATATTTGCATACAGTGCTATAGTTGGAAAGTAGGCTACATGCTTATTTTCTATTATTTACTATTTCTTAGAGTTGGTTCACTAAACTATTCCAAAAGTGTTAAGATAAGTTTATAAAAAGTTACATTATGAATATACTGATGTATTTGATACATTTCTATACACTACAGTTATGATTCCTAAGAACATTTCTCAAAGGTAAGGTTTCCTGTATACAAATAATGACATGAGATTTGAGATGTAATTTTTTGTTGTTGTTGTTTTTCCTTTTTAGAGGTTTTTGCCTGAGGGTGTGTGTGCTTGCCAGAGACAGAGAGGGAGAGACACAGATACGGTGAGAGGGAACGTGAGAAATCACCCCCCACCCCCGCAGTAGGAATGGCCATGCCACAGTCCTTTCTCCTCCAGTCTCCTCCTCAGATCTTGGGCACTCATGCACACATGCCTGGCATAACTTTCAAGCCACTGGGTCCAAGATTTGAAATGCAATTAGCTATGTGGGAGTCTAGTGATGTTACTGCTATGCCATCTGCTGGCCCCAAGATTCAAATTATTTCTTAGGGATCAACATCTATGAAAAAAAGTGGGGATAAGCAGAATTCACCATCTCTTAAATCGAACTCTTTTCTAATTTTTCAAAAAGTTTATTTATTGATATCTTCTGAGAGAGTGAGAGAGACAAATAGAGAGAGAGACCTCTTTCACTTCTGACAGGGCCATCATGTTGTTCTCCACATTCACTGCCAGCCACGTGGGTTATGTGTGTGCATGTGTCCCGCATGCACAGGGTGACCTTGATGTGAACCCAGGACCTTCCTATGTAGCTTTGGCATCAGAGAGCGGTGTGTTACTGCTGCAACCTGAATTTTTTTTTTTTTTTTTTTTTTTTTTGCTATAGGGCGCGTGCGCTCGCCAGAAAGACAGAGTGACAAAGAGAGACAGAAAGCAAGGAAAAGCAATAAATCACCCACCAAGGGGGATAGCCACACCATGATCCCTCCTCCATTCTCCTCTTGGGATCTTGGGCACGCACACACGTGCTTGGTGTGAGTTGAAGCCACTGAGTCCGGGATTCCAACAGCGGTCGAGTACATGGGAGCCCAGCAACACAGCCATTACGCTAACTGCTGGTCCCCTTTTTCCCATTTTTAATCAGAGTAGTTTTTATTCTAATTCTGCTGAGTTAATTTTATATATTATGGAAGTTAATTCCTTGTTACATGTACAGTTTGCCAATGCTTCCTCTTATTTTATCCCTTTCTGTAGTCTCTTCATTCTGTTGATTATTTCTTTTGTTGTGCAGAAAGATTGTAATTTGTTGTAATGCCATTTTTTCTTTTTCTTTTTCTTTTTTTTTTTTTTTGAGAGATTTTTACTATAGGGCGCGTGTGCTTGCCAGACAGACAGAGACAAAGAGACAGAAAGCGAGAAGTCACCTCCCAGGGGGGATGGCCACGTCGCAATCCCTTCTCCTCCATTCTCCTCTCGGAATCTTGGGCATACACGCACACGCACCCGGTGTGAGTTTAAGCCACCGGGCCCGGGACTCGAACCGCGGTCGACTACATGGGAGTCCAGCAATGTAGCCTTTATGCTAACTGCTGGTCCCTGTAATTCCATTTTTCTGTTTTGCTTTTGTTGCTTGTATTTTTGAGGTCTTAGTAAAAATAATCATTACCCAAACCTATGTCACAGAGAAGTTTCCTTTCTTGTTCCTGGTAGTTTCATAGTTTGGGTTTTATATGTAAGGTTTTTTTAAACCATATTTAGTTGATTTTTATGTATAATGAAAGACAGGACCTTAGTTTTACTATTTTGCATGTGTATACTCAGTTTTCTCAGTAGGATTTATTGAAAAGACTGTCTTTTCTATTCTTACAAATAAAAACCAACCTTAGTATTTTTCACATTTTTTTCTGAATATTATTCTTTTGTTATTCACTTGTAAGTATTACACACGCACATATCTTTTCACTCATTCTCTAACAAACACTTCAGATGCTGTAAAACTGCCGTGTTACCTGGACTCATTTGATTCTGAAACTATATTTGGATAATTATTTGTACTTTGGAGAGCTCTGAGGAGAAAAGTGAATCTCTTTTGTCTTTTTTCCCTTGCTGACAATCACAATCATTTTCACTTTTTTTTTTTTTTCTGGAAGAGTCTTTTTGTGTCCCCATGTCACATCCATGGACAACAGATATTACTGTGGCAATTTTAGTTTCCTAAACTCTGGATTTTCTTGAAGTCAATAGTACCAAGAGCTTACATTTAATTCCCCTTTTTCTCTGATCACAGTATTACTGGGAATTTATGTAAGGCCCAGCCTAGAGACTATTGCTCTAGACTTCAAATTATGGTTTTGGTATTAAATCTCTCTCTCTCCCTTGTTCTTTTTCCCCTTTAAAAATCTTAAAATGTTTATTGCTTTTACAACTAAGTCCTTCATGGATATAATCTCTACAGAGAAAAAAAATTGGATCTCTGAAAGAATGGCAGATAGTGTATTATAGGAGATACCTATTGTGTAGTAATGGATGCACTTAAAAAAATAATATTGAGGCCCAGTCACGGTGATGCATGTATAACGCCAACTCTTAGGAGCCTAGAAGCCTCCTGGGAAACTTGGGTTTGCTTCCTGGTCTTGACCTAGACTTGCCAGGCATGACTGCATATGCCTGTTATCTTAGCTAATTGGGAGACAAGGGAAGAAGAATAGTAACACAAAAATACTTTGTCGGGAACCAGCAGTTAGTGTAATGGCTATGTCACTGGACTCCCACGTAGTCGACCGCGGTTTGCGTCCTGGACCCGGTGGCTTAAAACTCACGCCGGGAGTTTGTGTGTGCGTGCCCAAGATCCTGAGAGGAGAATGGAGGAGAAGGTATTGCGGTGTGACCATCCCCCCTGGGGGGTGATTTCTTGCTTTCTGTCTCTATGTCTCTGTCTGTCTGGCGAGTGCACACGTCCTAGAGAAAAAATCTCTTCCCCCCTCAAAAAAAAATACTTTGTCAAAAATATCTCTCTTTCTCTCTCCTTTTTCTGCTTTCCACTCACTCTCTCATAAAAGCAGAGTGGGGAGAAATAATACTGAAAGACAAATTATACACACATACTGTATAACAAGGCTTTCAAAAATACTCTAGTTTTCTAGTTTTAACTTCACCCTCTATATGTATGTAATATAATTTTTGTAAGAATATCTATGGCTAGGGTTAGTTCAATTTCTAGAATTTGGTCTTAGGAAATTTCTCTATTGAATTCCAAATTATCTGACATTCAGTTACATAAATATTAACTCTGTACTATCATAATTCTACAAAAAAAAAGCTGTCATAAGTATTGGATAGTTCATCCAAATTAATTAATTAAATTAGGCAATGAATATGTAAATCTTATAGTTTTAAATGTACTCACAAATATATATACATTATTTTATAGAAAAATCCATTTAACCAAATACTTGCCCAAGTATATGTGCCTTCCCCAGAAAGGCACAGAGAGAGAGAGAGAGAGAAGAGAGAGAATGTCAAGAGGGAAGTGCAAAAGCTCTTCCCATGAGTCATAGAGAATGTTGCAATTCCTTCTTCATTTCTGCCTCCTTTTGGGAATTTGAGCATGAACACATGCATGTCAAATTGTTTTCCTAAGATGCCAGTTCCAGGACTTGGACTGCACATTCTCCTATGTTATATCCAGCTGCCTTAACCACCAGTCTGTGGGCTGACTCAAAAAAATCTCCACTTTCTATTTACCATATTTACTATATATAGGGTACTCAAATAGCTCATGCATAAAAAATGAATAATCCAATTAAACAATGGGCAATTGAGCAGCATAGATAACTCTCCAAAGAAAATTTACAAACAGCCAAAGCATATGAAAAAATGTTCAAAGTCTCTTGTCACACAAAACAAATATGAATTAAAAAGACAATGAGATATCCTTTAACACCAGGTAGAATGGTTAGGAACAAAAAAATTAAAAAAGCAAGAGCTGGCAAGGCTGTTAGTGAAAAAGGAATGCTCTTACACTATTGGTGAGAATGTAAATTTGTACAACCTCCTGAAAAGCAATATGGAGGTTCCTTAAAAACCTATAACTAGAATTACTATATGTCCCAGTAATACCACTCCTTGATATTTACCTAAACTAGACTTTGAAAGACACACACTCTATTCCGGCTGAGTGTCTGTACTCTGCGGCAAAAATAGTAAGATCCAAAGACATGATAATAGGATAAGTGTAGCTACCAGAAACTATAAAGGAGGAGAATGGATGGTAGAGGGTTGGGAGAAGGGACAAAGGGAAGTAACATTAAACAGACAAAACAATGCGAAGTTTTCTGTTAAAATTAATTCGTAACTTTTTTTTTATTGGAGAAGGTTTTGCTATAGGGCGCATGCGCTCACCAGAGAGACAGAGAGAGACATAGGGACAAAAAGCGAGAAATCACCCCCCGGGGGGATGGTCACTCCGCAATCCCTTCTCCTCCATTCTCCTCTCAGGACCTTGGGCATGCATGCACACGTGCCCGGTGTGAGTTTTAAGCCACCGGGTCCAGGACGCGAACCATGATCAACTACGTGGGAGTCCAGCGACATAGCCATTACGCTAACTGCTGGTTCCCAAAATTCATAACTTTTGATTTAAAAATTTAAAAGTAAAATTAAAATGAAATAAAATGAAACAAAACAGGATGAGAATAATGTATGTAATGCCCCACGGAGGATTTTTAAATTCACTTTTAAGAACCTGAAGACTAGAGAAAAAAATGAAATATATACATTTTTAATACAACACAAGGGACTTTCGAAATTTCAGCTATGAAGTGAAAGTCTTTTTGAAAACGATATTTAGAAGTTAGTATGGGAACACCGAAAAGCTTTTGAAACACACAGCAAATTAAAGTTTGTTATTTTAAATACATAGACAAATATTTTGAAGGTGACAACTAAAGAGACTACCTAAATGTTGAAATTGAGATCCTCTTATTAGAATGTGAAGCTAGTTCAGGGGAAAATGTACATGGGTTCCATCTTTTTAAAGGGCATGCTTTAATGCTGTCCATTAAGTTCTGAGAGTATATTTAATGTTGCTAACGACCATATACATGTCTTATTAGGTTCTACTGACCACATTGCTCTGATCTACCTGCATTTGTGAACATGGAAACCTATAAAACATAAAATAGATTTTTTTTAACCAAATGCAAATACATGTTATATTAAAACATCAAAAGAAAGAAAAAGATTATGAACTAAAATTTTAAGTAATCTTATACCTCACATGTAACAGTATTCACTAGCATAAAAAAAATCATAGATGCATAAAATGAGAAGAAATTATAGCTTAATGTACATGTATTCATCAGTTGTTTAGCATTAGTAACACAAAACCCAGAGAGATTCCTGACAAAGAGAAGCCTGAGTTCCATGTCTTGTGAAGGGGGAATAAAGGGAGATACATGAATATTTATTACATAGAGCAAATGTATATGCACTTCATTTACTGTGCTTTGTAGGTTCCTTTTTCTAAAAATTACTTTCTGACTTTACTAAATGCCAAGATGTTTGAAGTCAGATTCAGAGAATACTTAACTTGTAATCCTTGTAATCCCTAGTGGCATTTTTATATGTCTCTTTGTCCTTAATTTATTTGCATTGCAATAAGAAAGGATAGACAGCTCTAGCCCTTAGTCAGTGGCCAAGTAGTGGCACTTGCTAATGCGATATAGTACAAATTAAATTCAATTACTTCTCAAAAGAAGAGTATATATCTCTAAAAAAAAAAATGGCAGAAAGGTGTTTAAAACCCTTTCTCTACAGCAGAATACCAGAGATCAGAGGCAGAAAAAAGGAATCCATTCAGTACCATGATTAAAGCACAGAAAACTAGAAGCCATTTTAGATGCAATGGAACTTACCAAATATAGCTATGAAAATAATAAAGAGAAGAAAATACTTATGCTCCAGATTTGGATAGATCTCTATATTAGTACATGGAGAACAAGATTTGCATAGAATAAACATTTTTCCCCAGTGTTTACAAAACTGGTGATTTCAAAATCAATCCATTTTTTCCCCCAATCCATTGCAGGCCACATGAAACAAGAAAGGGTATGGTACACATAAATCAAAACACAGTTAATAAAGATTCATGTTTAGAATTACTGGATATCTTTAAGCAATGTATCAAGTTAGCTAGAAAAATATGAAAAAATAGCTGAACAAAACTTACAGTATTTACAGTTTTATACACTTACACTTATAGTTCGACATACATTGAGATATACTTTGAAGCTAACATTTTAACTGTATGTTACACTTCATACTTAAATTCCAATTTGGAAAACAGTATGCCTCAATTTAATTCAAGTGTGATTTGGAGATATTAAAAAGAAACATTTTACAGAATGATTATTTAATATGAATTATCACTATCTGAGGACACTACATATATATATATATATTTTTTTTGAGATGTTTTTGTTACAGGGCACGTGCACTCACCAGCAGAAAGACAGAGAGAGACAGAGGAAAGAAAGCGAGAAATCACTACCCAGGGGGGATGGCCATGCTGCAATCCTTTCTCCTCCACTCTCCTCTCAGGATTTTGGGCACACATGCACATGCACTCGGCATGAGTTTAAGCCATTGGGTCCGGGACTCAAACTGCCGTCAACTACATGGAAGGCCAGTGACATAGCCATTACGCTAATTGCATGTATATTTTGATAAAAGATAGCAAAATTGAATCAAGTAGATAGAAAATTTAATGAGTAATGGCTGAATTAATAAAAAAAAATAGGTATAATAGAAAAACCATTGCCTTGATTTTATTTACTCTTTCACAAACATTTATTGAGCTCCAATTTATATACTTTCAAACATTATCTTCAATGTTTCTCTTCAAGGTAAATTTGAAATTTTACTAATGAATACAAAATTAGATCTATTGCTGAGTGAAGTAAGACAGGCTATGAAAGAAAGATATTGTATGTATCCACTTAATATATACCGACTATCCACACTCTATGGTAGAGAGCGAAATATTGGAGGACATAAAAGCAGTGAAAATACTTAAAGAGGATAAGACAGTGTGAAATGGGAGGGGGAAGTGAATAGAAGAGGATAGAGAAAGATAGCAAGAGAACAATAGAGAGGCAGGATGTTAGTGGGACACAGATATGGCTTATTACCTGCTGATGATGATGTGTATAGTATTGTCAACTGGATTGGTCTGAGAAGTATTTCATGATGGGTAAAGACTTTTTTACAAGCAAAATGAGAAATAGTGATTACTGGTTAAAAATAGAATTGGAATAATAATAATAATGATCGGGAAACCATGAAATGATATAGAATGATGAAGTGGGGATTTTAATGTCTCTGTATTGACTGACATGCATGGCATTCCCTTTTGAAAAAGCAATGTAATACACTGTAAAGTTATAAGCAATTCAATGTAATATAAACAAGATTATGATGATAAATAAGTAAAATAAAAAAATAATGAATACAAAATTAATAGTTGCTCAAAGAAAACCTGTTAAAGCAAAGGCGACTAAATCATGATGCTTGGCACACTTCTCTGTTTTATATGCTATTGTAAAAACGTCCAAACATCTTCGCATCTTAAAAAATGCAACTGGAAGCCTACATGTTTTGCTTCTTTTTCAAAAAACATATCAACTGATGATTTCTTATGATTTTAAACCATACGTTAAAACTATAAAAATGTCCTCTTTTCAAATTATTTTTCAAAAATAACTGTTTGATTTTAAATGGATAGAAACTTGCCAGTTAAAATGACAAGTTTTCCACATTTGGTGGATGTTATTATAAACTATGTATTAAAACATTTTCAGCTAATAGGGCATTTAAAAAAGATAGAGTCTACATAGTTTTCCAACCATAGCACCCATCGAAACCATGTATTGAAACCAACTGAACAGAAACTTTTGTTTATATTTTAATTATTTTTTATACTATAAAACTATTTTTAGCATAAGCAAAGACAGGTGCCTCAAATTATAGAAGTACTTTGAAAATATACTTGGGCATGTTGTACAATGTTCATTAGTTTGTGTGCATGCATCTGTATTCTATACAATTAAATAAATAAACATGTATTTGACTTATATGCCCCAAAAGTAATGGATTGATAGGAATAAGTAACCGAAACTTGGGAGACTATAGGACTAATATGTCAATCAAACGTTTCTAGTAGGGAAATTCATGTTGCCTGCATATTGACTTTTATACAATGAAAAAATCGAGTGTTGTTATAACCAAATTATCTACGTAGCTATGGTAAAGTAATTGAAGAAATGGAATAAAGGTCAAATAAAGTGCTTCAAGGAGACTCTGTCAGCCTGCCTTAAGCAATGGGGAAGCAGGGCAGACAGCTGGGGAACAATGGTAGCTGACAGTACCAGCTGGCATTTAACAACCAGGAAAAGAATGGTTTATACATTTTAAGAAAAACAAATAACGTGGAGAGCAAATGAAAGGCGTGTAGGCAAGGTTTGGCCTTTGATGGAGTCGTTTTAAGTCAAGTCAGTGTACATAAAACACGGGATAATTACCTATTTCAGAACTTTAGTTTTCACCTTTTAAATACAGCTTAAGTAAGAAAGCTGTCACCCGCAATTATTTTTAAAAGTTAGTGTGCAGTGAGAGAAGAGTTGTCGATAGCTTTTTAAAAATGTTATCAATTTGGTAGTAAAAATGTAATTTAAATAAAACTCTTTCTTTTTCCCTTTTCATGAAAACTAAGATGGATTTCCTATAGGGGTCACATTCAAAATGATGTTTTAGAAATACATTTTAACTAATTGTTAATCTAATGGTAGGTGCCAGTAAACATAAACATATCAACAGATATTAGCCATATTATCTATCTAATGAAATTGTGTTATAAGCTGAACTGGTGAAAATAACACTAGATGCTGAACCCTGTAAGGTCCATAATTTACAAAAAAAAAAATAGATATTGTACGTGCTAGAATCCAAATGAGTATCCCAAGCTGAATGGCTCTAGTCCAAATGGTGGCACAGGAATCCACGTTGCTGTCGTCTTGTAGTTTTCTAATCTTCAGCACATGTGTCCAAATATCACCCTGGGAAGGGTAATCCACACTGAGTCAGACAAAAGTGAAAAAATGGAGAGATATTTTGAGAATGTTTCTGGGCCAAGCTTAAAGTGCATTCATTCTTTCTACCCACATTTCTTTGGTGAGAAACCAGTCATTTGACCAAACCTAATTGTAGGTGCCAGGAAATGTTTGCATTTATGCACAGGAAAAAATAGTGTTGATGATCAGCTAGTTTTCCTTTCTTCTTATTTTTAATGTTTTATACTTAAAACAGATTTACTTTTTATTAGCAAAATTTATTTTTACTTCTTTGTTCAAAAACAGATTTACTTTTCTATAACTGATAACATATTCTGATTCTTACTAAGTAGTTAGATACACAGAAAGGACTGAAAATTCATGGTTTTTCCACCTAAAGTTTTAATATATTTAACTTTTTTTCAGTTAGTATGCTCTATTATTTTAACTGTCAACTGGCTCAATATATTTCACTCAGTGAAATTCTCTGCTTTGGAAATATTATTATAAAATATATTTCAATCATTTTTAAATGTATATTTTATTTTATTTTTTTAAGACTTTTAACATAGGGTGCAAGTGCTATGGAGGAAAAAGAGAGCGAGAGTAAGAAGGAAAACAAGAGATCACTCCTGGGGAGATGGCCGTAACACAATCCCTTTGCCTCTAGTTTCTTCTTGGGATTTTGGGTACACATGCATTTGTGTGCCTAGCATGATTTTTGAGCCCCCAGGTCTGGGACTTGAACTGTGGTTGGTCATGTGGAAATCCAGCTCCTTAACCACCATGCCACCCACGGGCCTTAGTTATTTTTTATAATAAAATATTGTATATCACCTTGAATTTTTACAAGATGGTAAAGTTCTTATATTAGTCTTATTAGTTTGCCATAACAAAATACCACAGCATATTTGGCTTAAACAACAGAAATTAGTTTATTCACAGTTCCAACAGCTCAAAGTATAAGATAAAGGCTTTGGCCAATTTGGCTTCTGGTGAGGGTTCTTTTCTTGGTTCTCAGATGGCTGCCTTCTCACTGTGTCCTGACCTGGCCTTCCCTGGGTGCCTGCAAATTGGGGTCCTGGGAGAGGGCATGGGGAGGAGAGCTCTCTAATATTTCTTAAGAACACTAATCCCATCAGAAGCAAGTCCCCCACTCTTATGGAGATGAGGCCTATAAGGAAGTTTTATTTACAAATTTTCCAAATACAGCCATATTGTGGGATAGGGCTTTAGCACATGAATTTGGAGAACACAAGTATTTACTCCATAATAGTCCTGATTTCATGCAAAATGCCCTCTAGAAATACCTATGGATTTTTTTTCTAAGTTTTTTGGTATAGGGCGTGTGCTCACTGGAGAGGCAAAAAGAGTCTAAGAGACAGAAAACGAGAAATCACCCTCTGGGGGAGATGGCCACACCACAATCTTATCCCCTCCATTCTTCTCTTGGGATTTTGGGCACAAGTGCATAAGCACCCAGCTTAAGTTTCAAGCTGCCAGGTCTGGGACTGAAACCATGGTCAACCATCGGGGAAGCTAGCACCTTAACCACTGTGCCATCTGCAGTCCTCTATGGATATTTTTATATTTCTTTTAAGGAAACGTCATTAGAAATAACTCTGTATCTTCTTCATACAACAAATTAATGGACATTTTTAAATAAGAGAGGTACATTATTCTTCTGATACCTTCATGCATTAACTCTAATTTTTGTAGTTATTTTCATTATGTTTTAGTAATTTTCTATTTAAAATGAATAAATGATTTCTTCATTTCTCTGTAGTTGCCAGCTGACTACAGTGAGAAAGAAAAATCATTGCTTTATTTACAAAATAATCCTTATGATATGCACTTATTTTTCTGCTTTTGGAAAAGTAAAGTGGTTAAAAGAATAGGCAAATATTGCATTTATTGATACTGATACTGTAGTCAGCAAATCTTACTTAATCTTCAAGCTTATTTTTTTTTCTTTTAAAATTAAGGTATTGACTACATGGTTTCTAATCCTCTCCCTGCTCTAAATATATTGGTAAAGAGCATCATTTTTTTCATGTACTACTCCATAGAGCCAACATTAAAATAAAAATAAATAATTTATTAGAAAAGTAGTTTCATAAAAAAAGATGCATATAAAGATGAGAAGGAAACGTTTGAAAGAGTTCAAATTAATATCCAACTTCTTTTTATTTAAGAGAGATTTTTTTTTCAATAGGGTGCATGTGATTGTTGGAGAGACAGAGAGATATAATCCCCTACCCTTTGGGGGGTGATGGCCACACCTGTCCCCTCTCCTCCTTTCTCCCTCGGGATTCCGAGCAAGGGCACACTTGTACCAGATCTGAGTTTCAACTGCCAGGTTCAGGACAGGGACTACAGTCAGCTATGTGGGAGTCCAGTGCCTTAACCACCACTCCACCTGAGGGTCCCTTAATATTCACCTTCTAATTAAGTTCCTGAAAGACTAGAGTCAAGTATTGTTAATGTGTTCACCAATATATTTTTTTGCAAGTCAGCGGAACTGTGTCTCTCTAAAGAGGAGAGAGGCAAGGTAAAAATAGGAACTGGGTGTGTTTAGATGATATTCTCTGAAGAATACTGCCTCAGCACACTCTAAGATCATGACCACTGGAAGAATTTGCCTTTGGTTTCTTCTTTACATTGAAGATTTGGAACAAGGGACTTCTTTTTTTCTCACCTATCTCTATACTACAAATAATTAACAACAATGTATATACTATATAGGTGAATATATTTAGCTTTCTAGTCTGACCTAAAATCCAAAGTAAAGAAGGTTTAAAATAATCATCTTTTTTTTAGGAGAGGTTTTTTTGTTTGTTTGTTTTTGTTTTTGTTTTTGTTTTGTTGTTGTTGTTGTTTTTTGTTATAGGGTGCGTGCATTCGCCAGACAGACAGAGAGAGACAGAAAGAGAGAAATCACTCCCTGGGGGGATGGACACACCGCAATCCCTTCTCCTCCATTCTCCTCTTGGGATCTTGGGCACGCACGCACACGTGCCCGGCATGAGTTTAAGCCACCTGGTCCAGGACTCGAACCATGGTCGACTACGTAGGAGTTCAGCGACATAGCCATTACGCTAACTGCTAGTCCCCTAAAATAATAATCTTATAATTAATGGGTAGATTATTTAGAAATACTCAATCACTAAAACCATAGCTTTGATCAATGAAAGTTCTTTTTCTTTGTATTATCTGGTCAGTAATTTCAACTCTTCACTCCATTTGTCTGTATTTAGTAAAAAAGAAAGAAAAAGAATGAAGTGAAAATTTCCTATTTCAGTGGGTATTTCCTGATGCCAAATTGGTTTCATTGGGAAATACATAAGAGCATGATTTCTTAAATAAAATGTATTTCTGTCTATTTTTAGGTGATTTTAGGTTAAGAAGCTTATCTATGACCATCACCATGTCAGTTTTCTAGGTAGTCATGGCATTATGTGTGAGCATTTGGGGGTGGAGAGGTGGTTACTAAGTGATCATTGAGGGATTTAGCAACTCTTTTTAGTAGCACTTTTAATTGTTACAGATAGTGATATTAAGCACTATGGATTTTACAGAGAACTTTTAGTAAAGTGGAATTTTCAGAGCAGTATTTGTGCCTGGTAATGATGCCTTCAGGGATATCAAGGTACCAGTATTTGTTGATAATGTGGATGAAGGCACAGACGCTATTCATAGATGCCTACTTCAGTTTTATCCAGAGTATATACTGCTATTTTCTCATTTTAAAAAGAGAGAGGAGAGAGAAAGTATGTAGAAACCTTTAATGTGCTTATATCTATCCTATAGTATATCCTCTATCGCAATAAATACGTAAGCTAGTTAATGGTATAAGGCTCTGTTTTAGAGTATGTCAGTGGAAAAATAACAAAAATTGAATACTTGAATATTGAGGCTCAAATTATGTGATAATTTCTTTTTAAATGCATGAATTCTGGCTCCTGAATCTCACTTTGGTATGTGGTTTCAGTCTCTGAAAGAGAAGTTGCTATTGCTTTCTTAGTCTACTGCATTCAAGAACATATCTTTTCTGCAAACCTTAATTCACTTTCCCACTCACCAACCTACACATATCAGCTGTTTAGACACAGTACCTTTTATTTATTTATTTTTTTTGGAGAGGTTTTTTTTCTTATTGGGCGCATGTGCTCACCAGAAAGACAGAGAAAGACAGAGAGATAGAAATCATCTCCCAGAGGGAATGGAGACGCCACAATCCTTTATTCTCCATTCTCCTCTTGGGCACACACACACACATGCCTGGCGTGAGTTTAAGCCACCAGGTCCGGGACTTGAACCGCGGTCGACTACATGGGAGTCCAGCGACATAGTCATTACACTAACTGCTGGTCCCTAGACACAGTATCTTGAGATTTTTTAAAATCCTTACTAGCAAAAGTTGGTCCCTAGACACAGTATCTTGAGATTTTTTTTAAATCCTTACTAGCAAAAGATTTATAAACCGTGGTCAATTTAAGCTAAGTGAAGGCTCTAGGTATTCATGTGTTCCAAATGTCACCTGTCATACTGAACCAGAAACAAAGGGTCATTTGTAACCATGTAAAAATCAAAATAGAAATTAAAACTCAGTTCTACAAAGTAAAATTAATTTCCTGAACTTGTGAAGTCTTCCGCCTTATTTGGTTTTGCATGATCTCTCTTTATTAACTATTATTATTGCTATTGCTATCTTAATTATTTTTATCATCACCATCATTATCATTACTATCCTCATCTAATACTTTGTTGTCCTTTTCTTTGGCAGTACTGAGAGAGCTTTCTGTACATTGGGTGACTCAATCTTCCCAGTAACCTGCAACTGAATGTTCATATTCCCAAGGTAAAGAAAAGGAAAACAGTACTTATAAAATATAATAAATTTTCTAATTAAATGGAATATCTTGAAATTAAAGAGAATTTTTTCTTAATTCTCTATTAAAGTGTCTACTACACCTTGTTGCAAATTAAGAAGGTGACTTGTCTGTAACACTACTTAGAGACCTAAAGATGTGGTAACAGGTTGAAAATTAAATTTAATGTTCTTATTTCTTTATCATATTTTAATTTTTTTCCATTCCATAAGTATTCTTATGTTTATTTTATTTCATTTTTCCTTTTTCAATGCTACCTTGTATTTGATAATAATATTGACCTCAAATCTTATCTGACTTAATTGTCAACATAAAACCCACAGAAAGATCTAGTTTTCAGTCCTTCATGGATTCCCTAACTTCTGTAAAATACTGAGCCAATTATATAAACTCTTGCAGTTTTAATTTCTGCATAATTAAATTTCTATCTCTTCTTTCTACTCATAGTGGTCACAATACCCTTCTTTTGACATTCATTGGAGTGACTAAATGATAGGATAAGATCAAAGAAATCTTAAGGACATCTCTGCCTTCAGTCTCATCACCATACCTTCTCAAGAATGTGCTAGCTTAAAAATAATTTAAACTTAGAGACCACACTTATCAATCATTGACTAGATGCCTCATTGGAAATGCAAACAGTGATTGCTTTTTGGTCGTACTAAGGAAGTTGTGAGTAGCAAATGAAATAGTATATATAAGCAGTTTATAAATAAAAAAGGACTATTGAGGGAGACTTACATATTATAACATGCAATTATTTTACTCTATAAATATAATACATAAATATTTATTTAATATACATTGTATATTATCTATGTTTTGTATTATAGTAATGCATATATTTTTGCTTTGTTTACCACATAAATCTAATACTGATTTTATTTTTTACTGCATGAAATAATAGAATAGCAATATTTTACTGCATTAAAGAAAGAATTGGGGCCAATAGTCGGTGTGGTGGTTAAAGCACTAGACTCCCACATGGGGTTTGAGTTCAAGACCTGGTGGCTTCTCACTTTCTGTCTCTCTTTGGCCAAATTGAATAATGATTATAATAAATACAATTAAATAAATATTTTTAAAAGAAATAATAAATATATAAAAATATCTATAGAATGAAGTGAGAGCTTGCTAGATGTGTATTTCGTAGCTGAGTGTAGATATGACAGACCAGAGTTTTGATCAGTTTGCTGTTTGGGTATACATTTGTAGACCCAGAGAACGTATGATTTTCTGATTTTATTTGCCAAATTGTTAAATATAAAGCTTCTTATGCCTACCTCTGTGTAATTGTATGTAATTCGTTAACTACATGGCAGAATATTCATAAACACTCCCTAGTTAAATATGCCTATTATGTCAGTGATCAAGAGTTTATCTGCTCCTGTTTTCAAAACCATCATTTTTCCCCATGCTCCTTATTGGTTTGTTTTGAACATATATGATACTTTGACTTGATTTTTTCAGACTCTCCTAAATATCTACATATTTTGTTTAAGAGTATCATGATCTTCAGAAAGAACTTTTTAAAATTGTCTTAGGGCTTTTGATATTAAAAGCAATTTAGAACCTTATTTAATTTAAGAAACAAACAGAAATAGATTTTTAATAAACCTCTACATCTAAATAACACATGATAATATTGTTAGATTTTTAAATATTTATGAGTGGATAGAGTAGAACAAAACAATTATATAATTTGAAGTCAAAAGTCTTAGGTGACTTTTTAAGACTAGAATTAAACAAAAATTTCAAATAGGTGTATATTAGACACTTGATCTCTTATCTCTTAAAATTTGTTTGTTTGTTTTTTTTCTATTAGAGACAGGAAAAAAAAAATAACAAAGAGATCATTGAAAGGGTCTCATGCTGTGATCCAGCCTCCAGCCTTCTGAGTCAGACGGGATCACCAGGCACACCATGCACAGTATGTGTGGACAAGTCAACCTAGGAACCAAACCTCAATATACCATATAGATTCAGCATTATGGAGGGGCATGCTATTGCTGTGCTACCATGGCTGACCTATGCCTTTTATTAAGATTGACATTAAGTGTATTTTTGCAGGAGAGACTATAAGAACATACATACAGAAAAAACACAGTAGTCTTTATTTGAATAGTATAAGAACATACATACAGAAAAAACACAGTAAAGTGTATGCTCTCCTTATTATACAAATTAGTAGTCTTTATTTGAATACAAACACAATGTTTCTTTAATGCATGAAAGAAAATACTGCTATATAAGCTTAGTTGTTCTTTTTTCTTTTTTTAAAGAGAATTATTTATTTAATTTTATTTATTTACTTATTTATTTTTTAATTTGACAGCAAGAGACACAAAGAGAGAAAGAGAGAGGGGAAGTGAGAAAGCAAGCCACCAGGTCCAGGATTCAAACTGTGGTCTGCTATGTGGGAATGTCCAACACCTTAACCACCATGCCACCTGCTGGTCCCTAAGCTTTGTTTTTCAAACCAGGAGTTGATAGAGATAGAGAATAATTCTCAGCTTTGTTTTTCAAACCAGGAGTTGATAGAGAATAATGATCAGAGAAACAAAAGATTCTTTTCAATTCTGTGCACATGAACTAGGTATTTGAACTTTTTATTTTAGAATAAACTCTGCAATGTATATCTCCTTATAGATTAGATATATTTTATGTTAACTATATTTTCTAAAATCAACAATTCTCTAACCACCATCAAGAACTATTGCGAAAATCATCTACACCTACTGGTTGTAGTGAACTAACTTAGGGAAAACTTTTCAACCAGAAAGTAATCATCCCAGAAGAGATTTTAAGTTATGTTTTAACAGAAACACTTGTTTTTATTTTTAATTCTTTGATAGCTATTTTGCATATTTTTTGAAATTGCATGATTCTTCTAATCAATAGGGAATGTTTGCTCCTTAAATGAAATACTACTTTTTTTTGATTGATAGCAGATATTATGCTGTATAGTATCAACTTCTTACCCATTCTTATTCAGTCACCTAAGTTTCTCAGCTGTCATCCTGAATCTATACAACCTGCCACTAATAGGTTTATAAGAAGTAGATGAAAATCAGCCTGATACATTTTAAGTACTCGTTTTTTCTCAGTCTGGTTGAGACCGTGTATCCAGCACTCATGTATCAAGAACAATGTGTAAGCTAATTTGCATTGAGAGGTTACAGAAGTAGAATAGGTTTATGTTTTTCTGAATATCTTATTTAAAAATTGATTTTCTTGAGGAAAGACAAGATAGTTCCATGCCTTCTAAATTGCATTGTCCTTTTAAAACCAGTTGAGTTTAACTGATTATAACAGCTGAGCTTCTACCTCAGGAATCTAATTGAATTTCAAATCGGAATTAGGAGCTGAGGCAGTTCTGAATCAGAGGTCATTTTGTTAGAAGGCTGATATACTGACTAAATCTTTACAGTCCTTCTCTTCACTGATTTCAGTCCTGCTCCACATGGGTAAACATTATACAGACAATACGTGGTGATCTGTCTAAAGTAAAGTCTGGCCATCTGTTAGAAATTCCTTTATGAAGATACTACCTATTACTATCTATTGAAGATGGAAGTTGTTTGAACACTGACAAGGGGTCCGCTGGTTAGCCCCTCTCTCAAAGTACACACATAAATTTCAACGTGTCTACAAACTATGACTCAGGGGCAAGTTTTCCTTTTCCACTTAATTATTCCTTAAATTAGAAAAACAGAGAGAGAGAGAGAGATCAAGGAAGAGTTAGAGACACAACATACCTTTTTTTTTTTTTTTTTCTGGAGAGATTTTTACTGTAGGGTGTATGCACACTCGCCAGAAACAAAGAGATTGAAAGAAACAAATCGTCTCCCACTTCCAGGAGGAATGGCCATGCCGCAATCCTTCTCCTCCATTCTCTTTTCAGGATCTTGGGCACACATGTACATGTACCCAGCGTGAGTTTTAAGATGCAGGGTCTGGGCTTGAACCACAGTCAACTACATGAGAGTCCAGGGATATAATATTCATGCCATCTCCTGGTCCCAAGACATGGCATCCCTAACAGGAGGTCCCAGTGCTATACTCTACCCCTGCCTCAGCCAGCATAGGTCATTGGTACATGTTTTTCAAGCTGCCAGGTTTGAGTGTTGAATGGTATAGGCAGCCATGTGGCATTCAGCTCCCTTAACCACCTTGCCACTGGTTGGCCACAGTCAACAAAAGTTTAACGATTCTAAAAATGTATTTTTTCGAACAAAAAGCATTGATGTTTATTGAACATAATGTACTGTAAATACTCCTGTAATATTTAATATTAGAGAATCGTGTAAATGGATAATGAGAACAAGACTGCTCTATGAAAGAATCATAACAAGTTATGACATACTACCCAATATAAAGGCTGTTACTGTTATGAGATGCCAACCACTGATTTAGAAGCAGTATTTACAATTTTGAAATTAAAATTTCACTTGAATAGCTGTCCTTATACCTTTTAGCCTTAACCATTGTATCATATTATTATATTTATTAAATGCTATAATTGCAAATGTCATTATGAAACAAATTAAATTGAATCCCTCTTTTATGCATTCCTTTTACAGTCTAAAGTCATTTTTCTCCCAAAATGTATGTAAATTACTATATTAAAAAAATTGTTTTATTTAATTTTACTTATTTTTACTATTATTTTTTAATTTGTTATAGAGCACATGCACACACTAGAGAGAGGGAAGGAAAGCAAGAAAGCAAGTTGCCAAGTCTAGGACTTGAACTGTGGTCATTCATGTGGGAGTCCAGTGTCTTAACTACCTCACCACCTGCTCCTCCCCCCACCATGCACTATTAAAGGACAAAGACAAGTAGGAATAAACAAGTAAGACCAAATATTATCTAAGTGTATGCATAATACAACACAAACATACTACCTCAAAACTGAAACATAGGTAAAGTACAATGAGAAATCAAGAGAGCCTAGTTCCATCCCTGGGATCAGAAAAGGCTCTGTTCAGGAAAGCATTAAAGACACTCAGAGAAACAGGCAGCGTTTGCAGATATAGACGCCATGAGAAGACATGGACACTTTTCCCAATAAGGGCAGATTGGGAAAGACAAACAGTAAGGCACATGGTGACTGTGTGAAAAATCATTCATATTGACAGAAGCATGAGATGGAAAGTGATGATTGTTTTTGCTATAGAGTACATATCCTCACCAGAGAGACAGAGAGAGACAGAAAGACAAAAAAGCAAGAAGTCACCCCAGGGGGAATGACTATGCCACAATTCCTGCTCCTCTTGGGACTTTTGGCATGCACACAGATGAACCCAGTGCTAGTTTTAAACCACTAGGTCTGAGACTTGAAATGTGGTTGACTACATGGAAATCCTGCAATGTAACCATTACACCATCTTCTGGTCCTTACATGGAGAGGTTTGTTTGTTTGTTTGTTTGTTTGTTTCTAGAGAGATTTTGCTATAGGGTGTGAGGGTGTGTGTACTGTCAGGAGACAGAGAGACAGAAGCCAAGAAATCATTCCCCTGAAGGGTGGTCACACTGCATTCCTTTCTCCTCCATTCTCCTCTTGGGATTTTTGCACACACATGCACTCAGTTTGAGTTTTATGCCACCGGGTTCAAGACTCGAACTGTGGTCAACTATGTGGGAATCCTGTGACATAACAATTATGCCATCTGCTGGTCCCTACATAAAGAATTTTTAATATGAGACTCTGTATCTTATTTTCTGTAGTAGTAAATGCAGACATTAAGGAGTTGTAACTAATTCTACTTCCTTAGTAAAAATTGTGCAAATGGTAGATTACTCAAGTCCTAGGATTTGTTTTCTTTACAAATTTTTTGAACAACTCTCTTTAGCACTAACCTCCCTCAGTTTTATCTTTTAATTTGTTTACATTTTGATCTCTATATCTGAGCTGGGACTATGAAAGTTTTTGTGTGATTACCTAGGTGGAAATAAATAGGTCTCTCTGTCAGCCTGGCCTCTAACAGGAAAAAATGTAAAACACACAAAATCAATATATTAGAATTGACTATTTGTGTTTTATGTGTTCTTTGGGTAAAGAAGTTAACAGAATGGATAATCTTTTTTTGTAACATTCTACCAGGAAACCAGGAACATGTATTTGCCCTAGTCAAGTTTTAGGTCTAAACCTCATCTTGCAGACAGGATGACTGGAATCTATGACCTTGAGGCCAGCAGGTAACAGTTGAGGCATAGTAGTTAAGGTGCTGAAATCCCACATGGTTGATCATGGTTCAAGTCCTGGACCTGATGACTTGAACATCATGCCAGGCATGTGTGTGTGCATGTCCAAAATCCCAAGAGGAGAATAGAGGAGAAGGGATTATGGCATGGCCATCCTCCCTGGGGAATGATTTCTCACTTTCTTTCTCTTTGTCTCTTCCATGAGCACATGTACCTATAACAAAAGTCTCTCAAAAAATTAGAAAATAAAAAAAGAAAGTCATGATCTTGAATTTAGGGAACTGTCTTGTTATATCATGAACTACATATACAGGAATATTTGAAGTCTCCTATGGGGCAATGAGTATGGGATATGTAGTGTTATGACACAGATAGAACCTAATGATAGGAAAGACAGTAAAATCAGAGTACATAAGGGTGAAAAGATGTTACTGAGTTCAATATGAACCACAGTAGCAGCAATGAGTTTTAATGTACAGATTATATAATGTGATTGAAGATAAATCCATAGGTGTAAAACAATGTGCAAGACAATAGTGAGGGACCTTTAGGAATTTATAGTTATCAAAGAATAGTTCCAGTAATGTAACATAATATCTAAATATTAAATGCTTAAAATAATCTTGTATAGTACATAAACATTACATAAAATATATAGTATAAATAATTATTATAAGGAAAATGTATATAAATATATACCTCTGTGTGTGCATGTGTGTGTGTGTATGTGTGTATTATTTAGATAATTTAGAAACCACAGTAGAATTTTGATTATTTTATGATTCCAAGTAGATCCTATAAGCTACCTCTCCAGGAACCCATCAGAAACAGATTATTCACAGTTATTTCTCCTCATTTTGTAAGAGTTTTCAGACAAAAATAAAAGAGTAAAAGACTGAAAAAGCATGAGTTGCTATATTTTTTTAGGCAAGTTGTTATCAACCAGGATCTTTTACCACTCTTACGAAACAAATCAGAGAAGAAAGAGGATTGAGATATTGGTTAATGAGAGTTTATGATTGCATAAATTTAATTTCAAAGAGTGTTTTTCATCATTGTCAGTAATTTGTACACAAAAATGTCACCAAAAGAATAAAACATCTCTATCAAGATATTTTTTAATTTCTTAAATTTTATGGATAGAATATGTTATTTTTTGTTTTCAAGTTGATAGTACACAAATTATCTGAAAAATACTTCAGAATGGTCATCACTAGTTTCATTAATTAGTAAAAAATTAAGAAAATACAAATGTTCATAATTTCAAAGTGTCATCTACTGTAACAAGTATCACTACTTTAAAGTTTAGCTCTTCAAGAAAGGATGCGTTAAAATATAAACACACTTTACTACATTTTATAATTTAAAAATGTAAAATTTTAAGCCAATGTAAAGCTGATACTTAAAGAAGCAAAAAAAACTTCTATAACAATTACATAAAACAATTTAAAATTAAAATTGCAGTCAAGACTATACTTTGTTTGACTTTATTAAAAATTCATATTCTGAAGATTTTTTTTAATACTTATCTTTGCTCCCTTTTGCTTGGTAACCCTAAGAGGTTACTTACCCTCTTTCTGTATTGGTTTCTCATCTATAAAATTAAAATAAAATATTATTTATCTTAGTAGAAGAGTTGAGGAAAAAATTCTGCTAAGATATAATAGGTGATGTGAAAAGACTTAGTGTATAGTAGTAATTCAATTAGTGGTAGCTATCACTGCTATGTTTATCACGATTTTCTATGAACTGTTGAATTAATGTTTCGGAAAAAAAAAAACAACAACAATAACTAAAAACTGGTTGAAGACAGTGTTCCCTAAGACAGGCTAATATCCTAAATTTAACAAAAAAGTTATTTTTCAGAAACATTTTTTCATAAGTTGAAATTTTCAAATGTGGAATTTTATTAAACTTGACATTTTGGTTCGAGTCCTGGACCCGGTGGCTTAAACTCACACCGGTCGCATGTGTGAGCATGCCCAAGATCCCAAGAGGAAAATAGAGCAGAAGGGATTGCGGCGTGGCCATCCCCTCTGGGAAGTGATTTCTCACTTTCTGTCTCTCTGTCTCTCTCTGTCTTTCTGGTGAGCACATGTGCCCTAAAGTAAAAACCTCTCCAAAAATAAATAAATAAATAAATAAACAAATCAATAAATAAATGAAATCAGAGAAAATAAAAAAGAAACTTATTTTTATTCTTATATCTGTTTTGCTGTTTCTGTTGTTTTTTCTCTTTCTGTCTATGGTTTTCTTTGTACTTAGAAACACAAATTATTGGAAAATGTGTCTTTCTTGCTCTTGAACACGATTCTCCCCTTCCTAAAAAAGAAAAAAAAAGTAAAAATATGTCGTGAGCTTACCACTTGATTTCTTCTTCTTTCTCAACTCCTTAGAAAGGGAAAATACATCTGCTTTTATTTTAGAATTGATGTATCTAAATTCTTGAAAATTATGTTTTTATAACAACTATTGGGAAAAAAATTTGATTTCACAATAAATATTGTGTGTCCATTTGAAATAAATTATTTAATTAAATGTGGCTATTAAGTTTACCTCAAAATGCAGCCTATTTTTACATATTAGTGACATTAAATTCAATAGGAAATCATAAAAATGTAACTCCAAAATATATCACAAAGCCACTTATTTCTCTCCAGGTCCACAGTCGCTGCGCTTGTATGTAGCACATTCATCTCTCAGTTTTATTACTTCAATAATACTCACTGGTCCCCTGCAGTCCAACTCTTTAGTCATTTAATTTGATTATTCAGACCGCAGTCAAATTATACATTCTAGAATAAAAATCAATCATGCCACTACATTTACTGAGTCATCTCAATGAATTCCTATTATATCAGAATAAAGACAAACGTTTTAAAATCATAAATTAAAACTCCCTGTCAAGAAAATACATAAACTATACATGCATGCTAACATTAATAATAATACACTGATACCCGTTGTCTTACTTTGTAGTTAACCAAGTTTAATATAAGCTTAAGACAAGCATGAAGGTTCAGGTACTTTTCTGGAAGGAGATATCAAGGAATAATACCAAGGGAACAAAAGGAGTGAGATGGAAAAAGAGAAAAAGTTCAAATGAGGATTCTCTTAGACATTGTTTGTATAGAAATTACAAGTTGCATTCTATTAGGACCTCAGAGAAATACAAACGCTTCTTGTGATTTTCTGGTGAGAAGATAGAAATGGAATATTTGCATTAGTTGAAGATGGCCCAAGGCAGAATGAACTTTCCCACTACTCTTGCCTTCCAACTCAGTGGACTCCCACTGCTTCTGAGAAAGTTCTGTAGCAGAAATCTCAAATCTGAAAGGGCAACTGATGTGAGACAGTGCTAACTTTAGTTTATATTCTCATGGAACTCTCCAGTGCAGTAAAGGCCAGTTATTGGTGGTCAAGAGGATGTGACAGCGAACAGCCCAAAATACCATTCCATTTGTCACATAGATTTTCTCACATCCCAAATAAAATTTCCATTGTAGGAAATTTCAAAATAGTGGTCAGGCATAATTTCTATGAAATACTTATTCATGAAAGCTTCTAAACAAATTAGCCTTCTCTGGAAGTTGTCTCAACATCTCCCTGCTTTACAACACACAACTCATATTTTACCTTCCACTACTACTTCAGCTGATCTAGGGTGCTGCCCTTGTGGAGTGACCCACATGGTCAACCTGGAAAGATCTGAGTCTTCGGGTTTATTGTCCTTGCTCTTGGGTGTTGCTGCTGTTAATGCCCACTCAGGCCATGAAGCAACGAATTCCATGGTAAATGTCCTAGGTTTAAGATATACCCTATACTTTTACTCAATTCTGTTGCAGAAACTTGATCTCTGAAATAATCAGGATCAAATACACTCTCCATTATGGTACTTGCTGGTTCATGGACTGCCTGTCTACCAACAGGGAAAACTCAGTAACCAGGTGGCAGTATTGCTGGTTATAGAGAATTACGCTCAGTGGTCTGGCACTGAAAGTTCATCTTCAATGCTGTAGCAGGCACACACTCCAAGGGCATTCAGTATACTAACCTACTTTTTATTCTCCACGATTGATGAGCATGATATAAATAATATAAGACTGGTGGGGAAATCTTAGGAATAATAGCTTGATCAAAGCTCCTGGAACTATATCATTTCAAATAGAGAAGTCAACATAGCCATAAAACAAAGATGTTGCATGTATATTGTAGTTCTTCCCACATAAAAGTGAATTGTTTTTTAGTTCTCTTTAATGGGGATTTCCAGTTCAGTGGCTGCATATTAAGTGCTTGTTAATTTATTTAACTCAAGAGTGAACATGGAAACAAGTTTTAAAAAGTACACTTTAACCACCATAAATCATCAAATTTGTGCAGGGACAACATATGTGAATTAATTGTGGAAATAATGGGACTATCTTTCCAATGCTTTTTTTGTCTTTGAAGACAGAGTTAGTATAGGTAATTCCAGCAGGATGGTAGTAGGAGTTCTGATTTATCATCTTGTATAGGAACAGAGAGTAAGTTACAGAGGCTTCCCTTGACCATTTCTCTGGAAGCCAAATTATCTGTGAGTCAAAGAGCCATAGGGTAGGCTTTTTTAGTACTAATTATCTCCTTCTAATAGAGGTTCCTAAAAATAGCCAGGACTAGGATCACAGAAACAGTGGATTCATGGTGCAGTAAGACCTGGGTCAGGATTTAATCTTCCTTAACTTAGATACTAACAATGGGGCAATGTGGGAATTTGAATCAGCTGTTATTGTATGTAACCACTCTCAAAATATCTTAGTATTGCCCTTTCTCTAGTATACAATTTCTTTGGTAAATAGCTATTTTAATTTTTTATATAATTAGAGAGATGGAATCAATGGATGGCATAATGGTTATATCACTGGACTCCTATGTAGTCAACTGTGGTTTGAGTCCTGGGCCCTGCGACTTGAAACTCGTGCCAGGTGTGTGTGCATTTGTGCCCAAAATCCTAAGAGGAGAATGGGGAAAAAGGGATTGCCATCCCCTCTGAGGGATGCTTTCTCGCTTTTGGTCTTTCTGTCTCTCTATGTCTCTCTGGCAAACACATGTGCCCTTTAGCAAAAATCTCTCTAAATAATACGAATAAATAGAGGGAATATCCACTGTATGTTTTTGAGGTGCTGTTGCAGCATACTTCCACAAGGACATCCAGGCAAGTCTGGATTGTGAGAAAATGTCATTTCAGATTGCACAAATTGACATAGAATTTATGTTCTATTTGTCTACCGGATCTAACATAGAATAACACACAGTCACACATACACACCCCTACAACACATACACACTGTTATTGAGATACAATTGATAAGATTTACACAACATAGGGAACCAGCAGTTAGCGTAATGGCTATGTCGCTGGACTCTCACGTAGTCGACCGCGGTTCGTGTCCCAGACCCGGTGGCTTAAAACTCACACCGGGCACGTGTGCGTGCGTGCCCAAGATCCCGAGAGGAGAATGGAGGAGAAGGGATTGCGGCGTGACCATCCCCCCTGGGGGGTGATTTCTCGCTTTCTGTCTCTATGTCTCTCTCTGTCTGTCTGGCGAGCGCACGCGCCCTACAGTGAAAATCTCTCCAAAAAAAAAAAAGATTTACACAACATAAAATTCACTCTTTTAATGTGTATAATTAATTGTTTTTCCATTTATTTAAAAAGTAGTGTAACCATTATCACCAATTTCACGACATTTTCATTACTCCAAAAGAAATTTTATACCCATTAGTAGTCATTCCGTTCCTCTCTCTCTCGATCCAGGGCAATCACCAGTCTCTTCTGTTTCTATGAAGTCACCTATTCTGATTATTACTTCTAAGTGGAATCATATCATATATGACCTTTTCACAACTACACATGTTCTCTGATAAATAACAAACAGACTGGTACAGGAAAACTTAGAATTCCATATTTAAAAAGAAATCTTTTTTCCAAATCAAAATAGATTTGTTTTCAATAAAGAAAAACAAAGGAAATAATACTATAGAGTGCTTGTGTGTGCATGTGCGTGTGATCATGTCATGTGCATAATTGATTAGTTTGTCAAGAAAGTCATGACATATTTTTCTGTGTTTTTCTATGCAAAAATGCATCACTATAGCCCAAACAACCCAACAGGAAAGAAAGCAAAGATAATTTTTATGCTAGAAAACAAAGGGTGAAAACTATTTTTTATATTTATTTTTATTTATTTAGTTTCAAATTAATTTCACATTACCATCATTATGTATACAATAAATATATTTTCTCTTTGCCCCTCCCATCCACTCTCTTTCACTCACTCTCCAGCATACACCATACACTCCCTTCTCTTATAGTCTCTGGTATCTACACATATCCTTTCTGTCAGTTCTTCAGTTCTCTCAGTTTTTTGCCATATAGTGCTGGTATTTGGTACATAATGAGTTGAAGCTTTAGTCTTTCCCCTTCTTGTGAGTTTGAATCAGCAAGACATGCAGCTTTTATATTATATCATTTATATGGGAATGCTGGCACCTTGAAAATATTAGTAAATTTTTTATACTGTAAATATACTCTATGTAAAACTAATCTATATAAGAATATATTGTCAGAAGGGGATGAAAACTATTTTTGATTGAGAGGAAAAAAAGGTGAGAGGGAGATATGTATTATTTTATCTTTTATATTTGTTGAATTTTAATTTATGTACCTTCCTATTTGTAATGTAAATTAAACTTCTATCTCTAATAATTTGTACTGTTTTAAAATTTACTATGTATGCTATTAATACGTCAGTTTCTTACATTTGTTATTTGAGCCACATAATATAATCATTTTATTTCCTCCCTTATAGCATCCATATGTTTGAGATATTTTTCTTGTAAATTGCATGTTGTTGTTAATAATGGAAAAAATGTATTACATAAAGTTTATATGATTATAGTACTCAAAATATTCTGTAGCAGAAGTATTTTGTTCCTTTGATAGATAGCTAGAAAAACAAATTAATAAAGTGAGTTCATGAATGGATGAGTTGTAAAACAGAGAGACATTAGAATTGATGAATATAATAAACTTATTCTTTAAAAATTTAATTTATTTTCTATATTTTTATAAGATCACAAGATAATGCATTTATTTCTTAAATTTGTACTAGAAAAAGTTTATTAAATTTATATATCAAAAGATAAGAATTTTAAGAGAATATCTGCAACACATACTCCCTAGGGAATTTGAAAACGTTGATCTAAGGAGTAATTTTTCTTTTTGTATTTACTTTGTAACTCAAGACATTTTATTCTTTGTTCATGATCAAACCCATTGTGCACACATGATAGAGAGACAGAGAGAAAGATGTGCACTCTCCACAGGTGTGATCCAGTCAGGATCCCCTTTCTCCTGTCTTCCATCCCATCAGATCGTGGACATTTGTGAGTTTGCCTGTGTGTCTCAGTTGAACTGGGCTGGGGAGACTAACCATGATTGCCATGTAGGATCTGGCTTCTACAGAGCAGTTCATGACCTGTAGAGGGTATGTGCACTTGCTAAAGGGACAGAGAGAGGGAGAACACAGTCCCAATGGAACATGGTTACACCTCAGTATCTTCCCCATCCCTTGCTCCTTTCAGGATTTGGGGCACGCACCCTTATGCACCAAATGTGTTTCTCTAACAAGTTGGGTTTCAAACCATGCTTTTGGCCATGTGGGATTCGCTGACTTAACCAGTAGGCCATGGAACTGGCCTCTCATGTATTTTGTATTTCTTCTATTTCTCCTTACGTCTTTCCACATGAAGATATTGGATGTATACAGTTTAAGCACCATAAATCTCAGATTACCCTTTTGAATTGTGGGCATTAGTAGCAATAAATGTTTTTGTGCTTAATGCATTGGCATCAGTACTTTAACTCCTCTTACATTAGAAGTGCGACCCCTTTTGTACCTCAGTTTTCCATGGTTCTCTTTTGTTCCTACATGTCTTGAAAGCAAAGTACCTTTTTTAGGGACTATCTTTTCAAGAATATCTTTTCTAAAATTAAGGTCCAATATTATGTGCTACTCTGACATCTGGGGTAAACAGAAGGGGCCTAAGATGACTTGCATGTTTTCTCTCCCAACTCTACTCCTACAAATGAGGTCTCCTAGCCAAATAAACTCCCTTATCATGGCAACCTGGCAAAATTCTTGCTTATCTCTGTGCATTAGGGTTCAGATCCCTTCCAATACACAAAATCTTTCCAATCCAGAAAGCTAATGACATCTTCCCAGAGGAAATGTGTAACTCCACTCTCTTGGTACTGCAAAGTCTGCCCAGTCACAGCCTCTGCCTGCTCACTCTCTCCCAACCACAAGCCCTGTGTGGGGCTCTATGTCATGCTATGTCTTCCTCCCAAAGAATGTGAGTAAATGTAATTAATAGTTCACTCTTGACCTTACCTGTCCAATGCATGGCATAATCTCTGCTCATCTCATGTCCCTACAGAAGAAATCCTTCCCTCATCAATAAGGTAGTTATAAAACCATTTAAATAATATGTTTGTAGAGTAAACAACATTGAAAGTCAGAGAATTTGTTTCTAGAGCAAAGGGCTGGTTTGTTTTCTGTAAAGAATAATGAATATACCATTCCCAGACAAAGGTCAGGCAGGTTTGCTTGAAGCTCATTACAGCAGTCTCAGTTTTCTTAATTCAGGTTCCTGAGCTGTGATACATAGCCACAGCATGAGCAGCATCTTCTTGGTTGCTCTATAGAGCTCCTGCAGGACTTGAGGCAAAGGGGAATGAATGTAGATATTAGGTTCATGCTACCAGCTGAATCATGAGTAATAAATTCCTTTTCTCTGATCCAAGAGTCTCTTCTTCCAGCAGAAATAAAACTGTAGCAATACATGACATTTATATTTTCTTTTCTTTTTTTTTTTTTTGAAGAGATTTTTGCTACAGGGTGCATACACTCTCCAGACAGAAAGGCAGAAAGTGAAAAATTCCCCACCTCCCAGGGTGAATGGTCATGCAGCATTCCCTTCTCCTCCACTCTCCTCTTGGGATTCTGGTTATGTGTGCACATGTGCCCAGAGAGAGCTTTAAGCTGCTGGGTCTGGGAATCAAACCATTGTTGACCGCATGGAAGTCCAGCAACGTAACCATTCTACCATCTGCTGGCCCTGGTATTTACACTTTTTTTTTTTTAAAGGTTTTTGCTATAGGGCGAGTGTGCTTGCCAGATAGACAGAGAGAGACAGAAAGCGAGAAATCAGCCCCCAGGGGGGATGGCCACACCGCAATCCCTTCTCCTCCATTCTCCTCTCGGGATCTTGGGCACATATACACATGCGCCTGGTGTGAGTATAAGCCACTGGGTCCAGGACTTGAACCACGGCCGACTACATGGGAATCCAGCGACATAGCCTTTACGCTAACTGCTGGTCCCTGGTATTTACACTTTTGAGTAGTGTAAAATCTCAAGTCCTTCATAGTTCTTGATAACCTTGCTTTCTTAATTTGTATTAACCTGCATACTTTTTCCCATCTCCTTTGCTTAGGCTATTTTTTCAATAACTTCGTTTTGCTTTGCTTTGTTTTTTAGGTTTTTGCTAGAGAGTGCATGCCCTTGCCTTGAGAGGGACAGGAAGAGAGGGAGAGAAAGTGGGAAATTATCCCCCCTCCCCCAAGGGAGGATGGCCACATTCTAATTCTTCCTCCCCTGTTCTCATTTCAGCATTTTGGGCAAGCACACATATGTGCCTGGCTTGATTTCAAGCTACTGGATCCAGGACTTAAAATCACAGTCAGCCATGTGGGAATCCAGCACCTTAACCATTACGTCACCTGCTGGATGGCCACATTTTGTGTTTTTTATGTATCTTGTACATAAAAAGTTGAATTTTTCTTTGTGACATTTAAAACAATTATAATAGATAATTTTACCTATTTATATTTGTTATGACCACTACATTTTGGCTCAGCTTTGTGGTATATACTATATATCATACATATATACATATATATATGTATACACACACATGCATATATGTATATATACATTCTCTATATTAGTGTATACATACACAAGCACACACATATATATACATGCATATATATATATATATAATATATAAAATCTTATTTAGATGAAGCTCTTCTTCTAGTTGTCTTTTCTAGGTGGTCCTGCCATATGACTATTTGTGAATTCTAGTGTGTTTACAACTCTAGTACAGTAATATCCTTGAATATGTGGAGGGTAGCTTAGCTTGGTTTCATATTTTATTTTCTTGATATATTTGAAAATATTATAGTACTTCTCCTTATTTATATGATTTTATTGTACATTCTGAACCAAACAGATTGTCTCATCACATTAATTTTTCTTGATGTATTTTTGCAGAAATTCAAGTAATGTATATTACTTGAATAACAATTTATCCTCGGGCTCAAAGTTTTAAATTATGTGATAATCCTGTTTTATTGGTAGGTTCAGGATTGTTTTTCTGGAAATTTTTCCCTCATAATATTTTTTAATATTGTTTCTGTCCTTCTATTTTGTTTTTTATCCTGCAGATATGTTAAATACTGGGATATTAGAGATCCTTTGTTCATGAACTAAATATACTTCTTTTTCTCTAATTCTTTACTCTTTTTCATTTCATCATTTTTTAAAAAAAATGTTTGTTTTATTTATTTCTTCTCAATACCTTTTATTACTTCCACTTCTATTTAGTAGAAGCTAGTTTTCCTCATACACTTTGAATTTATTCTTATTTCTAGTATAAGTTTCTAACCTCCAAGCTCCTCAGTTACTGAATTGGCTCAACTTTTATTTTCACATCATCCTGTGTTTTGTCTCTTTTTTATTGTGTATTTTAAATTCTACCCTTTTTATTCTGCAGACGAAGTAGTGTGTGAGACTATTTCTCTTATTTATAACTGCTTATATTACTATAAGCGTATAATTTATTATCTTTATATTATTATAAGTGTATAATTTAGTATCTTTATAGAGCTATTACTCACTATTTTCCCTTTATTGAGATGTGTTATGTATTTTTTTGATCAGGTATGAGTATATATAGTGATGTTAATTTTCATTAATAAATTAATTTTTTGAGAGGGAAGAATTAGCCTTTTGTGATTTTATAATTCTACACGATCATTCTAAGATCCTTAATTTTTATTTTCTTTTTGCCTTTCTTCTTTGACCAACAAACCTTCAGCAGATGCCATCCCTTTGCCAGCTATTTCCCTTTTCCCTAGAAACAGTATCATCTTAAAATTGCTTTGAATTTCCGTAGTGGCCAGAGTTTTATATTAGATTTTAAATCTCACATTTAAAACCACCAGATTTTAGATTATTCTCACATGTTTCCACTTGGAATCTTGAAGGTGAATTGTGTGTGTTCTGCATGGTTTGCTCTGCTGCCTTCTCCTCTTTTCCATGAAGACAATGCTGGACTCCCTGCAGTGGTAGGTCTTCTGTGTAGGTCTACCTGGTTTGAATGCTTCATTGCAGACAAACTAGAGTTAGTAGTGATTCTTAAGTTCTCTTTAATGTGCAGGAATGGAAGGCAATGGCTCACTTACTGTCCTTCATAGTATGTGTGACATTTGTAGAATGTGTGCAGAGACTTAGGTTTTTAACCAGAATTCATTTTATCAACGTGCTAGTTTCTCAAAAAATGAAGGTTAGCAGAATTTTTTAATGAATATGAAGAAAAAAATAGAATGGAATAATAATTATGGGAAAATTAGGGAAAATGTGCTCATATGCAGATGAAATTTTGACCCTCTGAAACTAAAAAGAAACTGTTGCTTGTTGAACATTAAAATAATGGAAGATGGAGGCCAGCAGGTGGTACAGTGGTGAGGTTGCTGGAAGCTAAATGGCCAATCTCAGAGTCCCAGCCACATTGACTTTGAACTCATGCCGGATGTGTGTTCATGATTGCCCAAAATCCCAGGAGGTGATGGAAGAGAAGTGGTTTTTAACTCTGTCACTGTCTCATACTGTCTCTCCAGTGAGTGCACATGTCCTATGGCAAAATACTTAAAATAAATAAACAAAAATACTTTTCCATTTATTTTACAATGTTGACCTGACACTGAAATTCACAGATGAAGAAAAATTAACATAAACATTTTATAAATCAATTACATATAATTACACATATAAAATCTATTATTTTAAGAATAGGAAATAAGCTATAGAAAAGTTATAGTAAATCACTTTTAGAAAAGTAAAGTTTAAGTCCAGAATGAAAGAATATGAAAAACTAAGAAATGACATGAATATGTCAAGCAGAAGTTAAGATTTCACTATAAGTTTAATGTTGGTAGATAAATTGTAAAAATTAGATCTGTTTAACAATTAGATTTTTTGGCATCAAAATTAATGTCTATCTAAAAATGAACACGATACTATTAATGGATTCTTAGTTTGAAGAATATTTCCCACTCTCAAAAGTGAGCTCTACAATTGTCAAAATGTTATTCTGACTTCTTACTATAAAAAATCAGTGAGTGTTATTAGATGGTCAGAGTATCCACCTCTAATTCTTAAGTACTGGGGAAAATAAATGCAGATAAATACAGGTGTCTTTGTAAAGATACACTATCACTAGTATCAAGATAATCTTAAAGAAAAAATAATTCAAAAGGCTTGAGCAAAGTTCTAGCATAAGTTAAGAAATATTTTCATAAAACTCTTATCACTTTTATTCTTTAGGAAAATTAGGAAAGCAGAAATTATCCAGTAGATTTCTTCCAGGGAAAAGTCATATTTTATTTCCAAAATAATCCAAAATGTGAACAATAAACTCGGATGAGATCGCCCCTGGCTCGTATTTTTCTCCTTTGTCCAGGAGAGTACCTTCTTCGCTGGTTCTGTGAATGAAAAACGGCACTGGACAAGTTTAACAGTCAAGGAAAACTTATTCAAGACTACTGTAATGGAGACACTAAACTAATCTCTACAAACTAAAAGTGAGATTTTTCAACGCTGGGGCAGGCAATGGGAAAATATTAGAAATTAAGGGGAAGATGGGCTACTGTGATTAAATCATCTGTGTCTTTTGTAGAAGTTGTTTTGCCCTGACACAGAGATGGGAAGGCTTGCTATGGGTTGAACATATCCCCACGAAAAGGATGTGCTTGAAACTTAATCCCCAGTGAACAGTGAGAAATGGAGCCTAATGAGAAATGATTAGACCATGAGGTCTCCGGTCAAGTGTGTGGATTAATGTCACTATTGTGGGAGCGGACTTCTCATAAAAGGACAAGTTCAGCTCCATTTAATCTGTCTCTCACCCTCTGTCATCCTCTTGCTTTCTGATGGGATGATACAGCAAGAAACTGCTTCCTGGCACCACCAACTTTATATTAGACTTTCGAGTCTCCAAAACGACTACGACAAAGCTATATCATTCTTCTCATTTTTTTTCTTTTTTTAGATTTATTTGCCATAAGTATTTATGCTCAGTAGAGAAAGACAAAGAGGGACA
>NW_006160111.1:1219138-1219927 GCF_000334495.1 Tupaia belangeri chinensis | reverse complement strand
AAAGGCAGAAATCCCCCCCCCCCACCCCACAGAGGGTTGGACATGCCCCAATCCATTCTCCTCCTGGAGTCTTGAATGTGCATGCACATGTACCTGGACTGATTTTTCAAACCACCAGATCTGGAAATTGAACTGGGGTCAGCCATGTAGAAATCCAGCTCTTTAACCACCAAGCCACTTGCCAGTCCTGAGTTTTTTCTTTCATTTTTGAAAGTTATCGAGGGTTGGACATGCCCCAATCCATTCTCCTCCTGGAGTCTTGAATGTGCATGCACATGTACCTGGACTGATTTTTCAAACCACCAGATCTGGAAATTGAACTGGGGTCAGCCATGTAGAAATCCAGCTCTTTAACCACCAAGCCACTTGCCAGTCCTGAGTTTTTTCTTTCATTTTTGAAAGTTATCTATTTATTTATTTATTTATTGAGAGGATTTTGCTATAGGGTGCATGTGCTCACCAGAAGGATAGGGAGAGGCAGAGAGACAGAAAGAGAGAAATCACGCCCCAGGGGGGACAGCCACACCACAATCTCTTTTCCATTCTCCTCTTGGGATCTTGGGCACACACGCACACACACCTGGCGTGAGGTTAAGCCACTGGGTCCAGGACTCGAACCACAGTCGACTACATGGGAGTCCAGTGACATAGCCATTACGCTAACTGCTGGTCCCTGTTTATTTAATTTTATATATTATTATTATCTTTTTTTTTTAATTTGGCCAGAGAGAAAGGGAAAGCAAAAAGGCAAACCCAGAAGCCTTACTACCACATCATCTGCTGGCACCA
>NW_006160111.1:1218315-1219076 GCF_000334495.1 Tupaia belangeri chinensis | reverse complement strand
TCCTGGATCATAATATGATGAGAAAGTGGGAGAAGAATTACATCCTGGTAGGGCAGAGAAAAAAATTGTAATTGTAAGTTTTCTAAAGAAAGTTCTTAAAGAAAAGAGAGATCTGAAAACTATAATGAGAAACAAATCTGGGGACTAGCAGTTGAATAATGGTTACTTTGCTGGACTTCCACATAGTCAATTGTATTTTGAATCCCGGGCCTGCCAGTTTAAAACTCATACTGGGCACATGTGTGTGAGTGCCCAAGATCTTGGTAGGAGAATGGAGGAGAAGGGATTGTGGTGTGACCATCCCCCATGGGGGGTGATTTCTCGCTTACTGCCTCTCTGTCTCTCTGGTGAGCTCATGTGCCCTATAACAAAATCTCTCTAAACAAAAAAGGAAGAAAGAAGATAGAAAAAGGAAGAGAGAGAAAGAAAAGCTCAAGGAAGAAAGAAAGAAGAGAGAAAGAAAAAGAGAAAAAGAAAGAAGAAAGAAAATCTTTCTATGGATTAGTTCAGCTAAGGACTATGTTAAAATCATCTTGGTCAGTTCCAATGATCATTCTTTCACATATCTCTTTCTAAATATCTCTTTCTCTTCCACCGAACTGTGACCTTCTTTTTTTTAATTAATTAATTTATTTATTTTTATTATCATCATAATCTTCTTTATATTACATTGGATTACATATAACTTTACAGTGTATTACATTGCTTTTTCAAAAGGGAATGCCATGCATGTCAGTCAGTACAGAGACATTAATCTCCCC
>NW_006160111.1:1188164-1218052 GCF_000334495.1 Tupaia belangeri chinensis | reverse complement strand
ATTCCTGGATCATAATATGATGAGAAAGTGGGAGAAGAATTACATCCTGGTAGGGCAGAGAAAAAAATTGTAATTGTAAGTTTTCTAAAGAAAGTTCTTAAAGAAAAGAGAGATCTGAAAACTATAATGAGAAACAAATCTGGGGACTAGCAGTTGAATAATGGTTACTTTGCTGGACTTCCACATAGTCAATTGTATTTTGAATCCCGGGCCTGCCAGTTTAAAACTCATACTGGGCACATGTGTGTGAGTGCCCAAGATCTTGGTAGGAGAATGGAGGAGAAGGGATTGTGGTGTGGCCATCTTTCCCAGGGTGATTTCTCGCTTACTGCCTCTCTGTCTCTCTGGTGAGCTCATGTGCCCTATAACAAAATCTCTCTAAACAAAAAAGGAAGAAAGAAGATAGAAAAAGGAAGAGAGAGAAAGAAAAGGAAAAGGAAGAAAGAAAGAAGAGAGAAAGAAAAAGAGAAAAAGAAAGAAGAAAGAAAATCTTTCTATGGATTAGTTCAGCTAAGGACTATGTTAAAATCATCTTGGTCAGTTCCAATGATCATTCTTTCACATATCTCTTTCTAAATATCTCTTTCTCTTCCACCGAACTGTGACCTTCTTTTTTTTAATTAATTAATTTATTTATTTTTATTATCATCATAATCTTCTTTATATTACATTGGATTACATATAACTTTACAGTGTATTACATTGCTTTTTCAAAAGGGAATGCCATGCATGTCAGTCAGTACAGAGACATTAATCTCCCCGCTTCAACATTCAATAACTTTTCTATGTTTTCCCCAATCATTATTATTATTATTCTAATTATTTTTTAAAACAGTCAATCGCTATTTCTCATTTTGCTTGTAAAAATACTTTGCCCATCATGAAATACTTCTCAGACCAATCCAGTTGAGAATACTATACATGTCATCATCAACAGATAATAAGCCATATCTGTTTCGAACTGTGACCTTCTTGAGACTAGCATTTTGTTGAATCATGGAGCATGATATCTTAAAGTATTTTATTCTCTTCTCCCTCTTTATTGTGTCTTTCCAAAATGATGCTGGGCTGGCTTTGTGAGTTGTTTGCCAATGGGACATTAGTAATTATGCCGTAAGCTGTGGCATGAAACATCATGCATTAGAAATTTCTTTCTTGCTATGTTTTGGATTGAGGATAGCATCAAGTAGAGAAGTCTGGGCTAGCATACTCGTGGAGGAGAGGGCTGCATGGGACAAAGACCACTGTCCTAATTTAGAAGGCTCTAGATAAAAAGAGCCTGCCAATTGTCATGTGTGGAAGTGAGACTGTTCTAGGATAGTTAGTCTCATCTGAGTCGCCAGCGCGAGAAACATTAGATCACTTGGTCCACAATAAAATAACCAGTTGCACCAGAATTTTAAGAAGTAATAAATATTTATTACAGTAAGCCACTAGGTTTTCAAGTGTTTATTAGGCATTGAAAATTATTGATATACTATTTCTGGTCTCGACTATAGTGACTATACTAAGGGTCTAATTGTATTGCTGAATTAACAAATTAATGATACAAAAACAGCAGAATAAATCACAGGAGAAATCTGAATGAGTGCTGTAAGAATTGAGCTATGTAGAAAAAATTTTGTAATTAATACAAAGCACTTAGCACAGAGTCAATTTGTATTAAACACTCATAGAGCTAACATATTTCCATAGACAATTCTAGTAAAGTTAGATTAGGAAATTCTGACTTAATCTTTAAAATATGTAAGATGCTCACTCAAACAGCCTCATAATATTGTGTGGTACATATCAGTTTTATCTTAAAGAGAATAAATTTCATGAAGCAATAGTGTTCTCCGTTATAGGCTATATAGAGAGGCTGCCCGATGTTCATTTATTAATTCTGAATGGACTTAATTTGTCTAATCTGAGAGATGCTAAATAAGAAATTAGGAGTACCTGAGTTGACATTACACATACATGTGCATATGTGTATACGCATACGCGTGCAAGCACACACACACAGAAGATTTATTATTTACTCCTCTAAAATTCCTGCTAATTATCTATAACTAATATCCTCACTCAACCTGGAAAGCTTTTTCCCTTAATCTCTGTCAAATTCTCAACTCAAATTACATCTCTTCTGCCTTAACACATTATTTTTAGAAACCTCAATCAGGTTGCTTAATCTATTCCAAAGTCTCTTAGAAAATGTTTTAGTTTAATCGTGCTTCACGTATCTGGTATTTATATTCACTGCTGTTAGCATTGGTTTTCTTACATAATAGCAATAATGGCTATCAGTTTTTAACTTGCTTAAATTGAAAATAAATAGTGAAAATCTGAGGTTTATAATTTGTTTTGTGAGAAATCATATTTTATAAAAAATATTTATTTGCTATATAGGATAAAAATTACATAAATATATGAATAAAAACCTATTCTCATTAGCAAAATAAATAATCATCCAAAAATATCAGCATTTCAAAAAGTCAACAGTGACTATCTTCTTATAATCTTACTTCTCACATTTTAATTTTCCTACCTTGTTTATCTACAATTTTTAACGCTTATGCAATAAGCATGTGTTTGTTTTGTAATAAGAAAAATAATTTTTATTCTGATAGCTTCATAAAATGTGTATGTTTTCATAGTTTGTTTTTAAATTTCTTTTATTTTGTTCTTGTTATAGGGTGTGTATACTCACTAGAGAGAGACAGAGAAAAAGGGGGGAAAGTGAGAAATGATCCCTGGGGGGGCGGGCATGGTCACTATTTCCCATCTCTACTATAATGGCCATACAAGGGTCTAATTGTGCTGTTGAATAAATGAATTCATGATATAAAAGCAGCAGAATAAACACAGCTGAAATCTGAATGAGTGCTGTAAGAGTTGAACTATGTAGAGGAAAAACTTTGTCTTTAATAGAAAGCACTTAGCATAGGGTGAATTTGTATTAGGCAACCATAGAAGTGACATATTCCCAATGAAAATTAAACATGTGTCTGTTTTGTGATAAGAAACATGAGTTTTATTTTGTTATTTTAATAAAATATATAGGCTCTCATATTTTTTAAAAATTTCTTCTTTATTTTTGTTCTTATTATGAGGTGTGTGCACTCACCAGAGAGAGATAGAGAGAGAGAGAAAGGGGGAAAAGTGACAAATAATCCCCTAGGGGGGCATGGTCACACCAAAATCCCTTCTCCTCCATTCTCTTTTTGGGATTTTGGGCATACATTGAACATACACATGGCAGAAGTTTCAAGCTGTGTGGTCTGGGACTCAGATGTGCTCAGCCATGCAGGAGTCCAGTGCTTTGAGTACCACACTCCTGTTCTAATACTTTTTCAAGTAATGAAACTTATCATCCAACTCAGATTTGAAAATTTCTAACACATTAAATGAATATTAGGGTGGCTAGAAATTACCTACCTTTGTATTTTTTAATATTTAAAAAATGATAGGTACAGCCAACAGATGTAGTCAGTGTTGCACCAAGAGCTCAAAACACTTCTGTAGATGTTACCTGACTTCCACCAGCCAACATTGTTTTTTTTTCCACTGATATGTAGACAAGATATGGGATGTGTTCGCAGTTAATAATCCCTTCCCAGGAATACCTTATCCATTGACTGCACAATGGATGGATATTCACCACCATCCTCAGCCTTTGACTACTGGTACTGAGCCATGTGTTAGTGTTAGTTTCAGAGCTTTTTCTCCTTAGGTTATTTTCCAGATTCCACTCGGTAACTGGCTTAGTAGCTTACCCATTATTGCACCTTTCTTTTCCTGCTTCATATTTCTCTCACTACCCATTTTTGTGGTACACCCCATGAATTGGTTGAACTGAATCATTGTGGAAACTGATTCTGACCATACAGATGTTGTCAATATAAGTTACTTCCTTTAGCCCTCAAATTACTATCAATGGAATTTTTTGTGTGTGAATTCGACTAACATAAATTATTACCAATTTATTTTATGTATATAAAATTTTCAATGAAACAAAAGCAACTTGGGAACCAGCAGTTAGCGTAATGGCTATGTCGCTGGACTCCCACGTATTCGACCGCGGTTCGTGTCCCAGACCCGGTGGCTTAAAACTCACGCCGGGCACGTGTGCGTGCGTGCCCAAGATCCCGAGAGGAGAATGGAGGAGAAGGGATTGCGGCGTGACCATCCCCCCTGGGGGGTGATTTCTCGCTTTCTGTCTCTATGTCTCTCTCTGTCTGTCTGGCGAGCGCATGCGCCCTACAGTGAAAATCTCTCTCTCAAAAAAAAAAAGCAACTAAAAGAGATTAATTATTACCAATTTACTTTATGTATATAAAATTTTCAATGAAACAAAAGCAACTAAAAGAGATTTAATCAAAACTTAAAGAACCCTCTTCTTTTTTTCAGAACTAAGGGGAAACTGTATGCTTTGTTTTTTATTGGAGTGTAATTACAGACCAGAAGTTCAGCAGCTGCTTTTGAGTAAATTAGTATTAATATAAAAAGGAAAGGAAAACTTGCAGTTATTGAGCAGACATTGTAAGAAACATTTATTTACAGCAACCCCATAGTAAGAGGTAGGTAGAGACAAAGCTTAGTCATAGATGTAGAATTAGATCTCAGGTTGACAGTCCAGAAGCTTCATGTTTCCTCTGTGATATGCCGTTGTTCTATATAAACTGAAACTATAATAAAATTGGGTTGAGAATACTTTCCTTATCTTTATAAAATTCACATTCTAGTTGTCTAAATATATATATATATATGAAAATATTAGAAACATAGCATCGAATCCTGTTGATTTTGTGAGACTATGTTGCTTTTACATTACTATATATAAGTTCCTCTCAGAGTAATAATGTCGATAATTTTTTTTTTTCAATTAAGGGATTCTTGGACATCTGATATTTCAATTATTTCAGTTTTTTTTTTACTGTAAGTTGTAAATGCAAAATTACTACTTTTTCATACTTGTGGTATTTAAAAGTAAAGTTATTATCCAGTTAACATTTTAGGTGGCTTTACAGCAAAGTAGAGTTTATATCAGTTATAAAGTAGAAAGAACAGGTGCTATCAAAACATTTTATATCTTTGCATGACATAAAAGCTCTATTCCATGAATAAAACTTTAGTTTTTCTTCAAACCCTAAAGCGTAGGAGAATTTGGAGAGTGATATTTTCAAGGTTACAGGAGACATGACATTTTACTAGAAAAGCAGAAGTAGAAGTTACTATCCATTTCAACAGGGGGAAAGAAAAGCAGTTTTCCGTATTCTACTGAGTTAGGGGAGAACCACATTAGTGAGTTAACTTCCTTGAAATGGAACATACATGAAACATCAATTCTGAGGGCTTTATTAACAAAATTACCACACTGAATTTCAGAACTATGCATAAAATATTACTGTTTAAAATTAAGATTAGAAAAAGTCCTCACATACATCACATATATCATGCAATCTGCACCAAATTTTGTTGTATCCTTTTCAAAGTATAGGTAGGATTACCTGCTTTAATAAAGACTTTTTTTAAGCATTATATGATGTGATGCCTGATCTGAGTCAAAACTGCTGACTTTTTCGTTGCTCTTTTATTTATTTATTTATTTATTCTCCTCCTGAGTCGTAGGGAACTTGTGTCTTAAGTTCGAGGACATCATTCATGGCTACAAAGAGCATTACTATTGATTAATTAAATATTCTATAGCTTAAAGGTGTGTACAAAACCAAGCAACTCTGGCCTCTGAAAAAATTTCTTATCCCTTGAGCATTTGTTTTGTTAAATAAAACCATTTTAAAGTCTAGAAGAACTGTTTCTAAAATAAAGAAACAGTTAAATAAATAAAATTCTAGGACAAAATCAATTGGGTTTATTATCTATGAAAGCTTATAGCCAAATATATGTTTTATTTGGGATGAAAATAAAATCATCTTAGTTTTTTCAGTACCACCACTGCATCTTTGTTACGTTTTAATTTAATCTAGTGGTAAGGACACTGAAGACTTTTGTTTTTTCCTCTACTGTAACATTTCTATATTATTTCTGTCCCAGAGAAAGAGAAAATTTGAATAATTTTCTTTTTCCAGTTCAAAATAGGTGGTAAAACAGTGGAGACAACTCGAAACATCAACAATGCATTTGGCTTGGGAACCAGCAGTTAGCGTAATGGCTATGTCGCTGGACTCCCACGTAGTCGACCGCGGTTCGTGTCCCGGACCCGGTGGCTTAAAACTCACGCCGGGCGCATGTGCGTGCGTGCCCAAGATCCCGAGAGGAGAATGGAGGAGAAGGGATTGCGGCGTGACCATCCCCCCTGGGGGGTGATTTCTCGCTTTCTGTCTCTATGTCTCTCTCTGCCTGTCTGGCGAGCACACGCGCCCTACAGTGAAAATCTCTCAAAAAAAAAAAAATGCATTTGGCCCAGGAACCAAAAAAAAAAAAAAATGCATTTGGCCCAGGAATTTCTAATAAAAACACAGTGCAGTGGTGGTTCAACACGTTTTGCAAAGGTGATGAGGGCCTTGAAGATGACGATAGAGAGGATAGTGGCAGGCCAGCAGGAGTTGGCAATGACCAATTGAAAGCAGTCACCAAAGCTGATCCTCTTACAACTACAGAGAGGTTGCCAGTGAGCTTAACGTCAACCATTCTTTGGTCATTGGGGATTTGAAACAGATAAGAAATGTGGAAAAGCTCAGTAAGTAGTTGCCTCATGCGCTGACTAAAAATTTTTAAACGTGTTGTCTTAAGTGTCATCTTATTTTAAACAACAATGAACCATTTCTTGATCTGCCTGTGATGTTCCTCAAAAAGTGGACTTTCTATGACAACTGGGACTCAGTGGTTGAACTGAAAAGGGTGTATGTGTGACCAAAATTCCTAGAATTTGATTAGTTATTAAAAATATATTCCCTAATACTTTGTCAATATAGATGGTCAAATTTTATATATTTTTGTCTGTCTTACAACTAAACTACAACTTCTAAAGAAAATAAATCTAAACTAAGTAAATAGTATTACTTTTGTACGCAGACCTGCTTTTGATTGTTTTAAAAGGTAAACATACCTGATGATCTGTATAATTTACATGAGAGCTGGATATAGTATTAGGAGTCAAAGAAATGTGATTTTTCTCAAAACTCTAACCACAACAAAAGTGATAACGTCTAGTATCTCATTTTTCATCCAACACTTTCATGTTTTTCACTTGAAAACAAGGCTATTCAATTTCATCCATTATTTCTCAATCTTTTTAAAACATTCCTGCCTTCCTTCCACTAAGCTCTGATCATATCTCGTGTGCCTCTCAAAAATTTAAGATTGAATTCTCTGAGGTTGAAGTAACGGTGAAAAACAGTCTTCTCTCCTTGTTATACTTACTCTCTTAGTTTGGCAAACCCAGGGACCACAGATTCAAACAACTGATTTAAACATCTGAAATTGCCTTTCTACACTACCATTCTTCTATTTAAATCCTAACAAATTTTTGCCAAAGGACAGAGACATACCTAGATATTAAGATCCATATAGCTCATATTTTACATGTTTTCAGAATTATTTTTATTATTTTAGTTAAATTCTGAATGTTGGGAATATTAATATCGATCTCACCTGCAAAATATAAAGAAAATGAATACACTGCTCAGTGTGTTTTTCGGTCAAAATAATGGAAGCCAGTCTGTACAAGTTACTAATCTCTCCATATGTTACATGAGGGTCAGAAAGCTCATGTGTCATAACTGAATTGATATATTTGACCAAAATAAATGTCCCTCTGTAAGTGTCTCCCATATTTTTCAAGGATCAATAGGTTCCACTTCTTCAGAAAATGTAAGATGAAGTATTATATGTTGAAATGATATCAGTTTAATCTCATCCTATCAGCACACAATCCATCACCTAGTAGATTATGAGCTTGAATAAAACATTTTTTTTAAATATATATACCTCAGCAGCAAGTTGTCTCAAGTTATAGCTATATATCAAAGTCTAACAAATATATTCTTCCTATAACATGGTAAGTATTGAAAAACTAAGAACAATTATTCTACAATATTAAAATCAAAACTATAAAAAATATCATTTTATATTGAAGGAAAATTAAGTAAAGAGGTAAAGTATATGTCTATTTAAATAAATTATAAATAATTTATTTTTAATTGACAAGGAATAGTTGTATGCATTTTGAGGTAAGATATTATATTTTAATCTATGCATATATTATAGAAATATTCAATAAAACTAATGTATCTAACTTTTTTTTATAATAAGGATACTAATTTTTTTAGTCATCTCAAAATGTAAAATACACTGGTAACTGTGGTCATTATACAGTGCAATAAATGTATAATTATGTATATTTTTTAGAGATTTTTGCCTTAGGGCACTTATACTTGCTCAAGAGAGAGAGAGCAACAGAGACAGAGACAATGAGAGAGAAAGTGAGAAATAACTCCTCTGGGGAATGGCCATGCTGCAATCCCTTCTCAGTTATTCTGCTCCTGGGTTCTTGGGCATGCATACATACATACTTGATGTGAATTTCAAGCTACTTGTATAGGATTTGAACTTGGATCGGCCATGTGGGAGTCCAACGTCATAACAGCTAAGCCATCTGCTGGCCCTGCACTATAGGTATATGTTAAAATTTAGATTAATCTGTTTGTTTTGAAAGAAATAAAAATAGTTTATACTCACTGTTTACTGTTGATTTCATGTATGCCTGCAATCATTAATGAATTTTAAGTTCAGTTGTATTTTTATATAAACTTCTGAACAGTGACAACTTCAACATGTCACTCAAAAGGTATTCTGTTGTTGATTCTTAACAGGTCTGATTAAATTAAATTAGGCTGTAGGTCAAGACAGTCAAGAGACTACAAGCATATATTACTATGCCCAATTCTTTTTAAGCCACGGTCTTGCTATGTTGCCTAGGCTGGTCTCCAGCTCAAGATCTTCCTGCATCAGCCTCCCTGAGTAGCTGGGATCAAAAGCTCACACCACCATGTCTGGATTGTAGGTTGGACCAGAAGTTGATTAAGGGCCTTCCATGTGAAGCCAGCCTGTGGAGCAAAACATTTTAGCAACACATACCATTGCGGCTGGGCCCTACAACTTTAAGAATATGAAGAATGCTATATAAGAAGTCTGTGGTTACAACAGATAAACCACCATCCTCCAAGCAACAAATGACCAGTTTCTTTCGCTAACAGATGTACTGCCTGTCAGTCAGTTTCTCTTTCAGTACACCTGGCCATGATTGAGTTCTTCCTAGATAATGATATGAAAATATAACAAGATTGGTTTGAATGCACTAAAATGATTCTAAGTGAATTATTAGTCCCCCTTTTCACACATTCAGGTCACAAATAGGTCAATTTGGAATTTTGCAATGAATTACATTATTCTGTTTGTCTCAACTGATACTTGCTTTGGGAAGGAAAGTAGAATTTGTAGAATGACTTTATCTCCTAACAAATTCTGACCACCTTTCTCGTACATAATGTATCATACATATATTTTGGTAATAAGGTTACAAAGGATGACAAAAGCAAAGACAGTAAAAGAAAATAAAGAGGGAAGTTGAGTATTAGAAATACAAGTTTAAAGAATATTATAGAGATATGTTCTTCATCACAATAGAAAAGAATCTGCATTAACATTATCAAATGAGAATTCAGTGTACTCTGCATGGAATCTCCGATCTATACATTGATTCTACTTCTTTTAAAAAATGTGTTTATATGTTAATCATTTAATTAATTACTGCTTTCATTCATAGTTACACAATAATTAACTATTGGGAATTCTTGAGTTTTACATTTGAAAATTTGGTGGGAGGAAGAGAGAACTCTGGTAATGTGGAGAATTAAAGAAATGAGAAAAAATGATTATAATGTTGTAAAAAGATTAGTTAGAAACTAATGGTATGTGATCTGAAAGGGAAAGACTTAACGTAGTGTTCTGAAAAGTTGCTGAAGTCAGAGGAAGTCTTAAAGAAGAGGAGTCTTATCCTGGGTTAAAAATACATTAATAATAATTTGCTTTTACCTGAATTACCCAACTTATTTCTGAAACAATTAATGGACTTTAATGTCCTAGAAACTTAGAGTGACTCAAAAATCTATTGACTGGGGAACCAGCAGTTAGCGTAATGTCTATGTCGCTGGATTCCCACGTAATCGACCGCGGTTCGCGTCCCAGACCCGGTGGCTTAGAACTCACGCCGGGCGCGTGTGTGTGCATGCTCAAGATCCCAAGAGGAGAATGGAGGAGAAGGGATTGCGGTGTGACCATCCTCCCGTGGGGGTGATGTCTCTATGTCTCTCTCTGTCTGTCTGGCGAGCACACGCACCCTATAGCGAAAAAACCTCTCAAAAAAAAAAAAATCTATTGACTGAAAAAAGTCTTGGATTGTATTGCAAACAGATTTTTACAGGGCAAGAAGTTCTTAATTACCCAAATGCTTGGAAATAGAAGTGTTAGGATTTTAGATACTTTTGGTTTTGCAATACTTATATATTCATAATGAGATATCTTGGAAATGGGACTTATGTCTAAACACAAAATTTATTTTTGTTTCACATATACCTTATACACATAGCCTGAAGTTAATGCTATCCAGTATCATATACAATATTTGATATGTAGTGTTTTGCCTGTGACCCGTCCTATGAGGACAGGTATGGAATTTTCCATTTGTGGTATGATGTTGGGAATCTAAAAGCTTTGAGTTTTGCAGCATTTCCGATTTTCAGATTAGTGACACACAGCAGCTGTTTCTTGGAAAGCAGGTGACAGCCTCAAAACTGACATGGAAAGAAGAAACACGTGTCCAGATTTTATTAGCTCTGATATTATATTGTTTACCTGGTATAGACATGGTGGTTCAGGTTATCAGGATTACAGACATGGCAGACTGGTCAATAGTACTCATTTATTTTGTAATCTTTTTTGTGAGTCCTAAATCCATCATCATTATGGAATCAATTAATTTTATCCTATCAGTTTTTTCATATGAAAAATACTGAAAATATAAGAGGAATTCCCTAACCATTAGTAGGAACAAAACAAAAATAAACTCTCAACAGAAAACCTGTAAATAAAAGCTTATTCAAAACTTTTTACAAAGACTCAGAGAATAAAAATAAGGAATAAATTCATATTTTAACTGAGTTTACTCAAATTCAACTTTAAAATAAGCCTTTAAGTATTAGTTGTCTTCTATTTTATTTAGCAACTTTCTTATATAATAAAACCATAGAATATAAATGAAATGAAATTGTTTCAATTCTACCATTTGTAGACTTCCTTCTAAAAATCAGAGAGGTTTAGGTTTTCTGTCTTGTACCTATTTTTCTAGCACTATAAATAAGATTCCTTAAAGAGTGATTGACTGATATTTTTTAATCACTACTAAATATGACACAATGAAAGGTCACCTGGGGCCAGCCAGTGGTGATTTTAAGGCTCTGGATCCCACACAGCCAATTGTGTAGTTCTAGCCCTATACCCAGTGGCCTGAAAAACATTCCAAGTGCCTGTGCATGTATGCACAAAGTACCAAGAGGCAGAAGAAATGGAGAAGAGATTGCAGCATTGCATACCCCATGGTGGCCACTTTCTCCCCCTCCCACATCTCGTTCTAGCTAACATGTGTGCCCTCTGGCAAAAAAATAAATAAATACATAAAACCTATTAATGTACCTTTATTATCTCCAATAACAGTTGAGATAACTGCTAATAAAGTTACATTTTTGTTAAAAATCCAAAATTGCACTGTGAGGCATTAGTAAAGCCATTATGGAGTATACTTTATCATAACCCATAAATTACAGGATTTGGATTTATTGCACAGTGATTTGGGATTCATGAAATGAAATGCACAGTAGTTTTATTAAAAGACAGTTTGGGGAACTAGCAGCTAGCATAATGGCTGTCGCTGAACTCCCATGTAGCCGACCATGGTTCGAGTCCCAGACCTGGTGGTTTAAACTCACACTGAGCGTGTGTGCGTGCATACCCAAGATCTCGAAAGGAGAATGGAGGAGAAGGGATTGCGGTGTGACCATACCCCCTGGGGGGGGGTGATTTCTCGCTTTCTATCTCTCTGTCTTTCTGTTAAGTGCACGCGTCCTATAGCAAAACCTTTTAAAAAAAACAGACAGTTTGGAAAAAGAGAATAGAAATAATATTAAGGATATGTTTGAAACTAGAGTATAGAAAAAAGTCTTATAAATACTCAAAGCTAAAGTTTAAATATTTTTTTCAGGGTCTCAGAAAACCCGTGAATATCTTTAAGCAATGAAATAATATAATGAAGGAGAAGACTGACCTAGTCTCACAAAAATCTTACTTATTTGTAAGATAGCTTTTGGAATAGCCTGATGTAGCTAAGCCTATTTCACAGCAGGTAGGACAGTTGAAATATTAACTAGAAGGAAAAGTCAAAAGTAAGTGAAAATAAGAGCAAGGAAGAAGATAAGGGATATAAGTTAGAATGAATCAACATGATTTTCAGTCCATGTTTTTGTGGATGTATATAAATATAGAAGTGAAAGGAGACTATGGATTTTTATCTCAATGAGCCAGATGATTTATCAATACTTAACATTTGGAACAATCCTATTTTTTTAAAAGTGAACAGAAGTGAACATTTAACTTAATTTACATTTATTCATATATACTGATCCTTATAAATATTTCTACATTATTTTAGCTGAATATAATAATGTACTAATGTTTCAATATAATTAATGCATAAGTCTTCAACTCATTAAATTTAATTAACTAAACTGTAGTAGAAAGTTGGAAAAAATCTTACTTCTACTATTAATTTATAATTAAAAGACTCAGTAATTGTCACTGAGGTAAATTATATATACGTGAACTATAGCTCTTAAATGGCTTATTTTCTTGGCAGTTTTTTTTTTTTCAATAGTACATGTATTTTGAAAAAAAAATAGTACATGTATTTTGAGAAAATTTCTGCCATGTTCAGTCTTCAAATATTTTTCCATTATGTCTATTTCTATAAGTTGAGTCGAATTGTATCCTAATAGCAAATATAAATGGTTGGAAGATTTTTTTTCTTTTAGAACACACTTTGTCTATTGTTAGTTTTACACAGAAGAGAGAGACTTACAGAAGAATAACACTTAATTTCCTAGTGTTCGCCTTTTAGTCATTTTATTGTCTGAAATTACAATGAAATTCACTGCTCTTGACCTTTTATTTCAATTATATAAATGATAATAATGAGAATAAATATTTTGGAATGAATATTCTCTCCTTCTACCAGATGTCTACTAAAATTGAATCCTTAATAAAATTAAAATATATAATTAAATTAAGTATTATTTTTAGTATAGTATTAGCATAGTAATCTTAGTAATACTGATTTAGCTGCTCTATTTAATGGCGAAATTTAAAAAGCTTCAATTAATAATTTGGAGTTAAATTTTATGTGGAATCTGAAAAGCTCCTACCAATGTCAAATGCATTAGATGGCAGATTGTATATACATAGATAGAGAGGATTAAAATTTAGAAAAATTAGTCATCTCTAATGCATTGTCACCAGTCCATTGGCTGATTTTTTATTATTTATTAATTTTTAAAGTTTTTATTTTAATTTATTCCTTCCATGAGCAAGAGAAATAGAGACAGAACCCCAGAGGTTTTTTTTTTTTTTTTTTGGAGAGGTTTTCGCTATAGGGCACGTGTGCTCGCCAGACAGACAGAGACATAGAGACAGAAAGCGAGAAATCATTCCCCAGAGGGGATGGTCATGCCGCAATCCCTTCTCCTCCATTCTCCTCTCGGGATCTTGGGCACGCACGCACACGCGCCTGGCATGAGTTTTAAGCCACCGGGTCTGGGATGCGAACTGCGGTCGACTATGTCGGAGTCCAGCAACATAGCCATTATGCTAACTGCTGGTTCCTGCACCCCAGAGTTTTGACACTGTGACTCATTCCTAGCTTCAACCATCCACAGATCATGAACACATGTGACCAGCGTGCTCAAGAAAGTCTCCAGACACAAGTTTGGAATCTTCCCACGTGGTTCACTATTCCAGAATCTTGCGTTTTACCGCTGCACCACCATCCAACCGCCATCAGTTGACTTATAAATACTTGCAAAAGCAAAACTAATAAGAGCTTAGAGAATACAAATTATGATAACTAAGCTCACACTGATGCAAAACTAAAGGGAATTCAATGGCTAATGCAACTGAAAAACCCAAGGAAAAAATTAACTTCCAGCTTAGTTGAACCTTAGAAATCAAATATGTCATTAAGACTGTTTCTTGCATGATCTTGTGGATCTAATATTGCCTATAATGGTTTTATTTTCAGACAGGTTAGTTTTATAAAGTGACTGCCATCAATCCTGTATTAATATCTTACCTCTTGGGACCAGCAGTTAGTGTAATGGTTGTGTCGCTGAACTCCAACGTAGTCGACTGCAGTTCAAGTCCCGGACCCGGTGGCTTAAAACTCACGCTGGACATGTGTGTGTGCGTGCCCAAGATCCTGAGAAGAGAATGGAGGAGAAGGGATTGTGGCATGGCCATCCCCCCAGCAGGTGATTTCCCACTTTATGTCTCTCCGTCGCTCTATCTTTCTGGCAAGAGCATGTGCCCTATAGCAAAAACCTCTCAAAAATAAAAATAAAAAAATAAAAAATAAAAACTTACTCTAGTTTCTATACTCTTTACTTCTTTACTCTGAAAAATAGGATTACATGTTCCCAATTGAGTAAAAAATACCTGTAACTTAGGTGCATTGAGTTAGACATTTTTCCTTGAATCAATGTGCATGTTTCACACATTAGAGCACATAATTGTTCAAGACTAGGTCATATGTCCATGGCAAGAGTGACTGTGTACATTGGAGTGAGGGGTGGAATTTCTCTCAAACTATAAAAAATAAATGGATTCTTAGGATCCTAGGTTAGCAAGATATTTACACAGAATGCAAATAAAATGTCAGAAACCTAACTTGAACACAAATATTGTGGAGTAATAGTTTACTTTATGTAAATTATTTTTTCTATTTTCAACTTTAACACTATCTTCAAATCTAACATGATAGCAAACATATGACAATATTTGATAGTATATAAATGAAACATTGTATGTCTATATTTCAGACAGATAACAATAATTTCAATTGGTAGTTCTAAGATAAATGCAATCAATATTAGGTCATAGAAATTTAAGAATTGCATGTTACATTACATAAAGTTATCTTTTTTTCTCATATACAAGAAAATAAGTTTCTTCATTATAATCCATTAGTATTTGCATTATGCCAAATTAGAGTCTATTATGAATTAAACATAAATGACCAAAAGAACTAAGCATGAAACGAAAACAACTAAGAATTAGGACAGGTTCTATTTTACAATTAGAAATTGTTTATTTTTGCCTAGAAAACATAAAACGATACTTTTTGATTGAATTGAAGGTGAGGATAAAAACTGATGCATGTATATACAAGTTAAACATACTAATTGAATTAATTTATAATAATTTATCAGTAATTGGTTATTTAGAAAATACAGTAACACTTCATACAGTTGAAAAATGGAAGCTGAAATTGAGGAATGATGTATAAGATTCTAGGCAGGACCCAGTGACCTAGTGGTATTTACTAGATGGAGGAAATCAGGAAAAGAAGAGCCCAACTGGATAATATTTTTAAATCTTAACTTTAATTTTTTTTTTCTGGAGAGCATATATGCTTACCAGAAAGAAAGAGAGAGAAGGGGAAAGCATTTCCCAAAGGGGAATGGCCATGCCTCCAACTCTACTCTAACACTCCATCCGATGAGGTTGGGGACACACGTGCACACGTCTGGCATATTTTTCCAAACCACAAGCGTTGTAGTTGGCCACGTGGCACCCAGCTCCCTTAACCACCAGGTCATGAGGCTAGCCCATAAATTATTAAAAGTTAAATGAATATATGTTTGCTAATGCTTGCTAATGCTAGGAAAGTATAAACAAGAACTTTATTCTTCAAAGTGGTTACGTTTCCTGTCTGTTATTTTGAAACACTTTCTTTAAACGGTGAATATTTGCCCTATAGTTCTTAGAGTGGCATGACACATGTTGTAAGAATGACATTTGTAATAATTTCTAAAAATAGTCCAACTTACATGTAAAGGTCTCCACTGATCACGTTAGATCAGACTCTCTCCCATGTAATCCCTATATAGATTAGGTACTATATATTGATTATTGTGGATGCCATCACTAGTGACCATCAAGATCTTGGCTCTCTTTTCTTCTGGCCACAGGCTCTCTTAAGATTATCTGTAAACACTTGATTTGCTTCCTAGCTATTGAAATGTGAACAAAAGTAATGTGTGTTACTTGGGGGCGTGGAAGCATCTGATAGCTGATAAGTGATCCTTCATGCTCCCTTACCCAGCTGTGATGAATTTTGAAGCCTTGTATTGCAATACTGGCAACATCTGTCACCCTTAGTGATGACAATAAATTGACCTCCTTTGTAGGCCTGCATTGGATTTGTGGCATGAGCAAATATTGAACCTTTGCTATTTTAAGCCATTGACATTCTGGTATTGTTGGTTACAGCAATGAAATCTTGTCTGTCCTAGTACAAATATTGACAGCTTATTTTATCATTTTAATCGTAACTTCCCTGGATGATTAGCTAATTTTTATACAGTAACTTCAAAGGTAAATAATGATGAATGAATAATTATTCTGGTAACTGGAAATAAGAGATTGATGAATACGTTCTCCACATTGGCAAAACTGTAGTCAAGTGAGTACTGCGTTACAGTGTAATAATCTGAACATAAGTGAGAACAGAGTTCAAAAAAGAGTAGCTGTGCTAAAAAGAAAATTTGACAAGGAAGAAAGCATCTTAACTGGGACTTGAATGGCAAGAAGATCAATATTAATAAATCCTGGGAGAAGTTATTGTTATATCAATATGAGAAACTATCTCCTGATTCCTTTCTAACTACTTAAATTGCAAATTTCCTGTGTACATGAACTTATAAGTTATGTTTAAAATTAATAAGAATTTTGTGCTTTAGCTAGTAATATGAATAAAATTATTACAAAAATTTCAGAATTAATATTATACTACGCAGTTTTATGATGTGTCAAGTAAGGTAATGATTCATATCTACATATAATGAAAACGTATTTAAACTTCAATAAAGTTAAACATTCTTAAATTCTTCACCTCTATGAACCCTAAATATAACAGATTTCTGATGCTTTTTGATTTTTGAAAGTACTGGAGTTTATATAAAGAATGGGAACTATTGGGACCAGCAGTTAGCGTAATGGCTGTGTCTTTGGACTCCCATGTAGTCAACTGTGGTTCATGTCCCGGACCTGGTGGCTTAAAACTCACTCCGAGCATGTGTGTGTGTGTGTGCCCAAGATCCCGAGAGGAGAATGGAGGAGAAGGGATTGTGGCGTGGCCATCCTCCTGGGGGGTGATTTCTCGCTTTCTGTCTCTCTCTCTCTCTCTCTCTCTGTCGGGCGCGCTATACTACGCAGTTTTATGATGTGTCAAGTAAGGTAATGATTCATATCTACATATAATGAAAACGTATTTAAACTTCAATAAAGTTAAACATTCTTAAATTCTTCACCTCTATGAACCCTAAATATAACAGATTTCTGATGCTTTTTGATTTTTGAAAGTACTGGAGTTTATATAAAGAATGGGAACTATTGGGACCAGCAGTTAGCGTAATGGCTGTGTCTTTGGACTCCCATGTAGTCAACTGTGGTTCATGTCCCGGACCTGGTGGCTTAAAACTCACTCCGAGCATGTGTGTGTGTGTGTGCCCAAGATCCCGAGAGGAGAATGGAGGAGAAGGGATTGTGGCGTGGCCATCCTCCTGGGGGGTGATTTCTCGCTTTCTGTCTCTCTCTCTCTCTCTCTCTCTCTCTGTCCGGCGAGTGCACGCACCCTATAGCAAAAACCTCTCCAAAAAAAAAAAAAAAAAAAGAATGCAAACTACTGAATATCAGAGCAAATATATTGCAAAGTTTTATGTAAGGTTTAGGCCTGATTAAAATACAGTCTTGAAAGTTAGGATGGTGAAAGTAATATGGTAAAGTATGTTACAGAGATCATAAGAGATTTTGATATGAAAATCTGTGATATTAAACTGAAACAATTTGAATAAGATTGAATAGTGACAAACTGGTCAAAGAATAGCTTATAGTAATTTAAAATGTGATGCTTTGAAGGTCAGGCAAATTAATGCATGAGAGTGTGCGTGAGAGTCATATACTTTTGTTTTGGTCAAACTGGCACTCCCTCGTGTTGTAGTAAAATGTATTAATACTTTCACATTCGGTATCATAGAAATGAAGCTTTTTGACTTGTAACAATTATTCAACTGCCTGGATATGGCTGCTTCCAGTAAAACTCAGCTTCACGTCTTTCTATGGCTTTAAACATTTGTCTATAAATTCTCTGATGCTTTTACTCTCACATAAAATTTTATTTCCCTCTCTGGAGTATTGGCTAGACTTAGTCAGATGTGTACTGCGAGTAGAATATGGTGGAAAAGAAAGGCTTTCACATCTTAAATAAATTTTACACCCACTGTGACTTCCACTCTGTGTGTGCCTTATCACTTCCCTGGATTTATCAGCCGCCATGTTATGAAGACACTCAACAATCTATAAGCAGGCAACGTGGCCGAGAACGCATACCATAGGCAGCGATAGAGGTGAGTGTGAAATTTGATCTTCTAAGGTCACTCACAGCCATGTTAGTGAGCTTATAAACATATCTTCTAGATTGAATAAAAGATTAACTCAGCCCAGGACAACAGCTCGACTGAAGCCTCAGGAGAGATCCTGAGCCAGATCCAGAAGTACTCTCATATTCCTGAATCACATTGTGAAGTAATAAGTATTTGTTGTGCTAAGTCACTAAGTTTGAGATAACATGTTATGCAGCAGTACATGCCATATATGACCAAGGTAAATCTCACAAAATTTAATTATGATATAAAACAATCTCCCAACTAGAGCAGGTCACACAAAGGACCTCTGGTCACGAGCATTTTGGAGACGTGCAGCTGACCCCTGGTTCAATGTAGTTGCTGAGGAAATTGAAATAAGGGGATGAGGTTAAGAATTCCTTCTCATGGGAACCAGCAGTTAGCATAATGGCTATGTCACTGGACTCCCACGTAGTCGACTGCGGTTCGTGTCCCGGACCCAGTGGAATAAAACTCACACCGGGCGCATGTGCGTGCGTGCCCAAGATCCCGAGAGGAGAATGGAGGAGAAGGGATTGCGGCGTGACCATCCCCCCCGGGGGTGATTTCTCGCTTTCTGTCTCTATGTCTCTCTCTGCGTAGCGCGGGGGCCCTACAAAAAAAATTTCTCCAAAAAAAAAAAAAAAAAAAAAAAGAATTCCTTCTCATTTCTCATTTCTCATCCTTCAGCAGAGCAGCTCCACTTCTATTTGTTTTGTATGTTGAAATTTTTTAAAAGAAAAATTTATTAACGTTATTTATTTGTTATTTTTAAATTTGCTGTAGGGGACATGCACTCACCAGAGAGAGACAGAGAGATAAACAGAGAAAGAGAGAGAGAGAAAGTGAGAAAGCAAGCCACCAATCTGGGACTCTCACCACCCTCAGCCATGTGGGAGTGCAGCATCTGAACCACCATGCATCCTTCTAGCCCCTATAGCTTGTAGGTTTTAAATAAGCTTGTATATAAAACCTGAAGTTCAAATCCATAACCTGATCATTTAAAAGACAAAGAAAAAGGCCAGCAGGTGGCATGGTGGTTAAAGCACTGAATTCCCAGATAGCTGTCTGTGGTTCAAGTCCTGGACCTGGTCGTTTGAAAATCACAACAAAAAAATAGATAAATGTTTTTAATAAATAAATAAATAAGTAAAAATAAAAGAAAAAAGTAACACTATTCTGGAAAATTTAACTGATTTATCCATAGTTGCAAAATAACTATATTATAGGAAAAATAGATCCAAAATAAAAGTCCTTTGCTCACTCAGAATATGCTTATCCAGCATAAGATAGAAATTACCACCTCCTCTTAAGTGGCACATTGACCAGGCTATGCTTATTATTGGCCAACATTAAATAACAAACATCTGAAAACTCATTGAGGAACTTGTTTCTCCCATCATGTATGGGACACTGTAATAAAAAGGGCAATGAGACCTGAGTTCTGACGTTATAAATGACCAATCATTTGCCCTTGAGCAAAATACTTAATCTCTTTAAATCTGTGTTAATTGTAAAATGGTTGACATATTAAACATTTTTGACAAAGTGCTTGATACAATGTAATTGCATCATGTTAATAATTTCTAAAGATTTATCTTATTTTATTCATTGGCATTATTTTATTTTATGTTTTTGAAGTTGAACACAGAGGGACACAGAGAGAGAAGAAGAGTGACAAAGCAAGCTGCCAGGTCCAGGACTAGAGCCATGGTCAGCCATGTGAGAATCCATCCGCCTTAACCACCATGCCACGCACCTGCTGGCCCCAATAATTTTTAAAGAAATATATATTTTGGTACTTTAAAATGACATTAATTAATTATTTCCATAACCTTATATGATTTGTTTATTGTTATTAAAATGAATATTTTTATTTCACCAGTATAGGCTGCAAAGAAAGGTAACATCACCTTTTAGTGTTCATTACTTAATCATTAAATAAATGTTTTTGTATCATATGAGACTAACAATGAACAAATGGAAGTAATCTTTCAGATTACGATTTTTGGAATTTTAGGCTATAGAGATTTTTAGAATTCAGAGCTTGTGATCTTTCAGGATTTCAACATTCATGATTATGGCATTTACAATTATCATTTGCCATTATGATTGGCACTGGATTTTCTCTTTATTTTGCATTTTCATCTCTCCACTTTTTGTTGTACTCTGTCATATTATTTCTGATTTTAAGATTTTTACATATACTTGGAGATGGTAACATTTTCAGGTGTAGAATTAGTTGCAAATAGTTTTTCTCAGTCTATGACTTGCACTTTTCATTGTATATATGTGAGTGTCTATGTTTGGTGGTATAAATTATAAATCTTAATTTTTGTGTGTGATAAATCTATTACTAAATTACTCTAAGTGTCAATATGGACTTGACTGTGACATTTTTCCTAGACTCCAAGGTTGATGGAATGGCCCCTCAGTTTTAATTATAAGCATTTTCACTTCGATCTACTACGTCTTTGCTTTTCCCACCTTTTATCTTTATAAAAGATTGACTGAAGAGGAAAGAAGAAAGTGATATTTACCAGGTGAGAGAAACCACAGAGACCAGAAATTTGTTCCTTCATTATAGACTGTGGGAGTATATTTTCTTTCTTTATTTTTTTTTGTTGAGAGGTTTTTGCTGTAGGGCACGTGCGCTCGCCAGACAGACAGAGAGAGACAGAGAGACAGAAAGCGAGAAATCACCCCCCAGGGAGGATGGCCACACCGCAATACCTTCTCCTCCATTCTCCTCTCGGGATCTTGGGCATGCACGCACATGCTCCCGGCGTGAGTTTAAGCCACCAGGTCTGGGACTCGAACCGTGGTCAACTACATGGGAGTCCAGCGTCATAGCCATTATGCTAACTGCTGGTCCTGGGAGTATATTTTCAACAATATACTATTTTATATTAATTGTTTTCTTGGAATTTCTGATTAAAAAAAAAAAAATTGGTGTGCCATTGTAAGCCATTGTTTGTCAATTCCAAGTGCCTACTATGGAGCTTCCTTTTCATCATTAAATTTTTAGATTCAAGTCTCAAATTGACCTTTTAAATAAACTCTTTTATCATCTGCTTAAAACCACAGTTCTTGAAATTGGAGAAGAATGTTAGGTTATAAGATCCCTGCCAAGACAAAACAGTAATTCTAGATCTCAGGATAAAAGAGCATTCATAGGGACTATGTTACTGTGATAGAAAACATGGTATTCTACAAGATAAAAACACAGGAAAAAAAAAAAAACTTTTAGAGCCAGCTCTATGGCCTGCTGGTTAAGGTGGCCAGATCTCACAGGGCTGACCAAGAGGTTCAAATCCTGGCCCTGGAGGTTTGAGAAACTCAATAGAGCTATGTGCAAGCATGCATTCATGACCCAGGTTCTGACAGGTTGGACAGATGGAGAAGAAGGGATTATGGATGATCTTGCCCCATTGGGGGGTGTTTTCTGCCCCTCATTCTTTCTTTATCTTTGTCCTTTTCCTGCAAAAACACATACACTTTGGTAAAATCACTAAAATAAAAACAAATTTAAAAACATCTATTAAACACAATTTTTTGACTTAAAATCATAGATCTAACCTTATTTTGAACTAATAAAAAAATACAGAAATTCTTTCCTAGGAGGACTGGTAATAATATCTATTCAAGATTCAATAGAAAATGAACACAAAGGGGATCAGCAGATGGAGAAATGGTTATATCTCTGACTTCCACATGGCCAACTGCCGTTGGAGTCCTGGACCAGTAGCTTGAAACTCATGCCAGGTGCATGTGCAGGTGTGCCCTAAATCCCAAGGGGACAATGGAAGAGAAGTGATTGTGAACTACCATCCCCCCAGGGGTGATTTCGTGCTTTTTCTGTCTCTCTGGCTGTCACATGCACCCTATAGCAAGAATCGCTCTCTAAAATAAAAGAACACAAAGGACTTCTATTATCAGTCAAGATACAGTAAAATCATTGCATCCTGTTTTTCCAGCGTATTACAATTAAAATTCTGGTCCAAATCCAAAATGCAGCCGCATAAAAACTCTGAAAAGTAAATTGGAGATGACAAATTGGAAGGGAAAAGAAAATTTAGAGAACCAACCCTAGAGTGGCACATGTGTAATCATGTGTAATACAGATCTAAAGCAAATAGAAGAGAGAGAATTTTAAGACTAATACAGAAAATAATGAAGTCAATATTGACACAATAAATAATTGAAAATTTGCTAAAGTCAAATTGTTTCTTTGAAATATCACCCAAACTGATAAAACTCTTGTCTGGACTAATGAAGACAAAAGACAAGGTAACTCAGGTTAGAAAATCATAAGTGAAAGAATTGGAAGAGTTTTTGTCATTACTGTGTGATTAGCTGTGGTGGCTCTGGCACTGGGTGGTGTTGGAGGCTGCTGAGGTCATGTGGGAGGCCCGGGTCCAGATCTATGGTAAACTTGGGACTCTGGTTGCTTGTGAAGCAAGGGAGAGAACCCCTGCTTGACGAGACCGTATCAAGAGTATCTTTCTCTCGCTCTTTCTCTTGCTCTCTCATGAAAGAAAGAAATAGACTTAAAAAAAAAGAGTACACAGTAAACAATTGTATGATAACAAATTAAATACTCTAAGTATGCACATTTCTGGAAAGATACAGGCTACCAAGACTCAAGATTCAAAAGCATACAGTAAAGCTGACTAGACCCATAGCAAGTAAAGCAATCGAACTGATAATAAAAATAAATAAATAGTAAGAAGTTGAATAATAGATGGCCTTGATGATGAATTTTACCAATTATTGAAAGAAAATTTAATAATGATCCTTCAAGAACTCTACTAAAAAAGAAAACATGAGGCAACATTTAACCAATTTGGTGAAGTTAGGTTATTGTTTAAAGTTTATATAATTGAGAGAGATTCTTCAGTTACGCAACTGTTTTATTTTTTGTAGCAATTTCCAAACGTCCGAAAAATATTTGTAACAATTACTTTTTGGTCATAGACATGACTGGAGGAGAATGATAGAATGCTTTGCTTTTACATCCATGTCTGTTCAACAGTAATTTCCTACTCAGAGTAGATGCAAAGTTTTCATTACAACCAGTTCTATAATATGAACTAATTAGAGAGGATATAATGACTATAAGTACAAACAGTTATTTACGAATGGCAAAATAAACACTGTCACGTATAGTAGAAATTTTCAATACTAAAAATGGCTTTGGTTCATCAGGAGGTAGAAATAATATGAATAACCAGGTGTTCTCAGTTCAGCATTTCACAGGCCTGGCTCTTTTACATTCTGTAGGAAGGAAGAATCAGTAACAAAATACACACATGGATTGAGTTGTCAGAAAAGTCATGACATGTGTGTCTGTGCAAACATGTGTCCTGACGGTTCTGATGATCTACTTTCTCTGTTAGCAAACTTAAAATTCCCACAACTGTCAATGTCAATTACCATGACAAACTAAATACAAAATAAAAGTAGCCAACCTGGTGAGCAAGCACAGGATCCTGAGGTTAAGACTCCCTAGATTCTGCAAAATTCGCTTCTGACAACATACATTCACTTTAAGCAGAGCATAGACTTACAAACTATGGAAAATTTAAAATAGAATTTACAAATCCTTCTTTACTTTGATGATTTTTATAGTGAGCGCTCATTTGATAATCACAGTTATCATCAGATATTTACTGTCCAAGAGATACAACTGAAACCGTTCATTACAATTAGTTTATTACTCTTAGCAATTCCTTTGAGAAAGGTACTAACCCAGCTCCATTTTTCCAGAGAAGGAAGATTTTTAAAAATTGCTCAAAGTCAAATTCCTACAAGTTGTAAAATGTAGATTCACACGAGATAACTGATACTTGAAGCCTATATTGTTAACTGCTTTTCGAAATTTCCATTCAGAAAAAAATAAATCACAATGAAGCTAAATAATGTGAATGAGGTAATTTACTCATATTGTAAATTTGGCTGTATATTCTGTATTTCTGTGACCTACAGAAAGATACAAGATACAATCCTATCATTATTATATTCCATAACCAACAGGACAGTCATGGTTTTGGTGATAAATTTGGATAGAGCCATTATAATGATGATGGGCAACTATCTTCTTCTTAAAATGAAGATTTTATCTCTTCTATTTGCAAATTTGAGCTATGCTTATGAAATTATTCTGGTAATTATTAGTTTATTCTGGTTACTCTCTTTTTCATCATTTTTAATACTCAATAACTTATTGATTTAGGTTTATATAATGATCAAAATACTTTAGATTCTAGAAAGTAGCTTAAAATAAATGCTTATTAGAATATTCCATCTGTCATTGCTTCTAAGCTTTAAAAAGACAGGAACATGTGGATCAGGTTCAGACAAGAGTCTGTGATGATTCACAAATAAGAGGTACCAGACAAATTTAAAGAAACTGATAACAGAAACCTTCAATAAAACGAAAGTTTCTTGCACTCGGTGGAATGACCAATTCCTACCAATCTCCCTTACTAATGAACTGAATAAAAATAAGCATAAATACTACAATGAAAAATTTGAAAGTGAGAAGGAGGACATCAAGGGGTAAAAGAAAGATGCAAAACATCTAAGGGACAAAAAAGTAGAAAATGATCTGTTGATGATAGCAGGCATGCTAATATTTTTATTGACCCAATATACAGTGTATTCAGGATGGAAACATTTATTTGTTATGCTGTAATGATACACAGCGATTGAATGTAAATAAATAAATAAATTTAAGTTAGTTATGAGGACATGATACTTGTGAAATGAATAGGAAACATATGGAGACAGATTCCACAAAAGCTTTAAATTAAATTATCTTTGCATGGAGCAGGTAGGAGACATAGTGGTTCTTGTGTTGGGCTCCCACATGGCCAATCACAGGTTAAATCCTGGACTGGTGACTTGCTTTCCCATTTTCCCTTTCTCTCTCTCTATCTCTCTCTGGTCAAATTAAATAATAATAATAATAACAAAGTTAAACAAATAATTCTTCCTAAAAAAATAACTTTGCGGGACCAGCAGTTAGTGTAATGGCTATGTCGCTGGACTCCCACATAGTATCTTGTCTCAGAAAGATAGAATTTAGTTGCTTCTTGTTCTCCATGTATAATTCTGTTTTAATATTGTTTTAAAAGTGAAACAGACTGATCCAGCAGGTGGCTCAGTGGTTAAAGTGCTGGACTCCAACATGGTCTCATGCAGTTCAAGTTCTGAATCTGGTGACATGAAGTTCACACTGTGTGTGTGTGCATGGGTGCCCAAAATCCCAAGAGGAGAATGGAAGAGAAGGGATTGTGACATGGCCATCCCCCCAGGGAGTGATTGCTCATTTTCTGTGTCTTTGTCTCTCTAGTGAGTGCATACACCCTATAGAAAAAACTCTTAAAAAAATAAAAAAAAAAAAAAAAAAAAAAAAGAGGAAAACTTTTAAAAATAAACTTTATGGGCCAGCAGGTGATGTGGTGGTTAAGGTGCTGAACACTCTCAGATTGCTGACCACAGTTTGAGTCCTGGACCTGGTGGCTAGCTTTCTCGTGCTCCCTCTCTCTTTCTGTGTGTCTCTCTTTGGTCAAATTAAAATCAATGAGTGATTAAATAAAATTAAATTAAAAATTCTTTAAAAAATAAATAAACACCATAATTATGCTCTCAGTTTAAATCAGCAGATAGTAAAACTTTCAGGACTGAGAGGTAAAGAAAGGTTTTGCTTTTTTTTTTTTTTTTGGAGGTTTTTGTTATAGGGCACGTGTGCTCGCCAGACAGAGAGAGAGAGAGACAGAGAGATAGAAAGTGAGAAATCACCACCTGGGTGGATGGCCATGCCGCAATCCCTTCTCCTCCATTCTCCTCTTGGGATCTTGGGCACGCATGCACACATGCCTGGCGTGAGTTTAAGCCACCGGGTCCAGGACGTGAACCACAGTCGACTACGTGAGAGTCCAGCGACATAGACATTACGCTAACTGCTGGTCCCCCGGAAAGGTTTTGCTTTTATCAATAAGCTTATCTATATTTCCAGATCTTTGTCCTTCAAGTCCTGACTGCCTTTGAAGTCGTCTATGTAATATTTTAAAAACTGTTCTCATATTTTCCAACTTTTATAAATATTATTTGTGGGAACACTATTCTGAAACTAGCGATGGAGCTCCATTCACACCATACTGCATATACAAGAGCACAGCTAGAAGGAAAATACACTATATACTTATTTATATTGAATAAATTCAAGAGTATATTTTTAAACATTGAAGCCCACGTGTGGTGGCTAAGAAGGCTGTATCCCATATGGTCAACTACATGGTTGGAGTCCTAGACACTTGCAGCCTGAGTAACACACAAAGTGCATGTGAATGTGTGCTCAAAATCCCCAAAGGAGGAAGAAATGGAGAATGGATTGTGGAATGACCATTGGCTATGGAGGGATGTGTTTTCTGCAATCTCTCTTTCTCTCCTCTCTCTCTCTCTCTTTCTCTCTCTCCCTCTACAGTGAGTGCATGCACCCTGTGGCAAATTTAAAAAAAAGGAGAGAGAGAGAGAGAAAGAGAGAGAGAGAGAATAATTGTGGGACCAGCATATGGTGTCATTACATCACTGGAATCCCATGTAGTTGAATGAGTTTCGAGTCCTGGATCCAGAGGTTTAAAATTCACACCAGATGCATGGGCATGCATGCCCAAAATCCTGAAAGCAGAATGGAGGTAAAGTGATTGTGGTGTGATCATCCCCTCTGGGGGGTGATTTCTAGCTCTCCGTCTCTCTGGTGAATGCATGTGCCCTATAGAAAAAAATCTCTCCCTAAAAAAATAAATAAATGAATAAATTGAAACCAACAAAATACAAGTTTCTATGCTGTATTTCAAAATGTTTAATTGATATAAATACATATTTCTTAATATATAGCCTTATTCCCTTGTGTTACTCTTATCTAAATTTATGCTGCATAATTAATTCAAAAGAAGAAATTGACCCATATAGTTCAAGATTATAAGTAGCTTATGAACAGTCTCCATAATAATTTATTAACTGATTCATGGTCTTCTAAGTTATTCTTTACATAATGATAACTACAGAGATAATTATGTTTATACAGTATGTTTAGGCTCTTCCAAATAAAATAGGCAAGGAGATAAGCATTTATTCTTCAAAAAGTCTTAAAGCATTCTTCTATAAATGTTTAATAAATAGACCTATGAGAAACAAATTCTATGCTTAAATGGACTTTCCGGACAAAATAGTGTGTGTGCTGGGTGTGCTGTGTGTGTGTGTGTGTGTGTGTGTGTTTGAGTGTGTGTGTGCGTGTGTGTGTTTTAAAGTAACTGAATATAGTGGATAGAATTCAAAAGGCTGGATTTGCATTTCTATGAATTTCTTCAACTTCTTATCACTAAAATATGTCAAGAACACTTACTAGGTGAAGAATTGTCACAGCTAATGGTGACTATACAGATAAAAAATATATATTGCTATATTCTTGCCCCTAAACTCACAGAATATTTTGGATGCAGTGTGGGTGGAAATTACTTCTTACATCAGATATTAGATGCAATAGTTATGGAAATTTTCTCCCTGGATAGCTCTTTTCTCATTCAGCACCAAATTACCATTATCATAACAGCTGTGTCAGCCAGCCAGAGTTCTTCTTAAAGCAAATGGGACTTATGTAATTTTTCATTCACTGTCATGCAAGATAAAGTACAATCTCCTAATAGTGCTCGAGTTCTACATAAAAACCAATTACATAGCAATGGCCAATCTATTGATGAAGATTGTATTAAAACTTAAGAAGCTGTAAGTTTTACATTTCCAGGTTGGAATGAAAGTAAACTAACCATAATGATGCAATATTAGAAATACATTTGAATAACATGGAAATGCAATCATAAGATACATTTTAGAAATATTGAAAAGAATTGTATCAAGATGGTGAATCAATAAATTAAAAATAAGAAAATGAACTTACATAATTAACTTGGTTAATTCAAAACAGAGAGAATAATTTGTGCTTATAAATATTATTTATATATTTTTTGTGATAGTACGTATGCATACAAGAGAGGAGTGGAGAAGCCTCTTTGACAGAACATTATCATGTCACAGTCCCCTTCCCCAGGCCCTCCAACTGCTCAGGGTCTTGAGTGGCTACACGCATGCCCAGAGATATTCTGCTGACCCAGGCTTCTGGATTTAGGATTGTCACGTGACTTTCAGCTTTTCAGGACATTTCGTTACTGTTTTACCACAGTGGCTATGAGTTTATTTAAAATTCTTGATGGTAAACTTTACATATATATATATATATATATACCAGTTTTAAGAAATAATGTCCTAGTTATCCCTCCCTTTACCTCCAAATGGAAAATGAGAGTTAATGTAATATAATTTCTAAACCTTACACATACTTTATATTCAATTTAAAATCATTATATGGGTCTAGCCAGTTGGTGAGGTGGTCAAAGTGGCTGGGTCTTACATTGGTCACTGGGTCATGTTTATGTGTGATTCACATCATGGACCTGGAGGCTTGAAAAATACACAGAACATGTGTGTGTGCATACCTTAAATCCCCAAAGGAGAATGCAGGAGAAAGGACTGCAATGTAGGCATTCTCCCTGGGGTGTGCTTTCTCAATTTCTCCCTCTGTCTCTCTCTGGTGAGTGTACATGCCCTATAACATATTACCAAAATAGAAACACAAGTTTTAATATGGTATTGCAAAGGAAAAATTTCCCATGTAGCTCTTTATGTCTTGTAAATAAAAAAAAAATTCATTTATTAGCAAGATCTCTTAGATATTAAGGATTTTAATTTTTGAATTTTAAGTACGTTGCTCATAGAATTTTTTACTAATTTAATTTTACTTTTTACACTTCTTGATGATGACTTGCACTAACTGTTGCTTTTTTTGTTTGTTTGTTTGTTTTTCTTTTTTTTCTTATTTTTTTCTTTGAGAAACCCTTGTGTCGAGGGCTGACTCTCAATAGATCGCAGCGAGGGAGCTGCTCTGCTATGTACGAAACCCCAACCCAGAAGCAAATTGTCTACGAATGGTTTAGCACCAGGTTTCCCCACATTAACTGTTGTTTTTTTTTTTTTTTTTTTTTTAGAGTTTTTCATGAC
>NW_006160111.1:1161146-1188117 GCF_000334495.1 Tupaia belangeri chinensis | reverse complement strand
AAAGCCCCCCCCAGGGGGGATTGTCCACGCCGCAATCCCTTCTCCTCCATTCTCCTCTCGGGATCTTGGGCACGCATCCACACGCACCCGGTGTGAGTTTTAAGCCACCGGGTCCGGGACACGAACCGCGGTCGACTACTTGGGAATCCAGCGACATAGCCATTACGCTAACTGCTGGTTCCCATTAACTGTTGTTTTTGAAGGAAGAAATTCTACATCTTCCTTTTGCAGTAAGACAAAATAAATACACTAATTATCAACCATGCTTAGAGCATCTTATATGTAAGGATGAGCTTACATGATGTGAGAATTAATTAGACAACAACAAAACAAAAATTGGGAATTTGGGAAATATGGGGGAGATCTAGTGCACAAAGCCCTAAAACCACCTTCACTCTTGCCGATTTAAGCTTAATTTTCAATGTGTATTGAAGCTCTCGGTCCCAAACCCCTCCTTCTAGCCCAACACCCAGTGAAAAGTCAGAATCTATGTGCATCTGAAATGGGCTTTCCCTGTCCCTTTAAGCAGAAAATGACTCTTCCTCAAACCCTTCCTTCTGGCCCAACAGACAGCCAAAAGCCCGAAGGTAGGAAGTAATGTATAAGTCATTAGGTGACCAGAAACCACCATTGCAGAGGCACAAGAAATATGGGAAATCAAGAAAATCTCTCTCCCCCAAAGGGAAAGAACAGCCCTTCATCATCCACAGACAGTACAATGGAACTCCTGGAGATGTCAGATAAAGATTTTAGGATATTCATAGTGACAAAGCTAACAGAGATGCAAGAGAAAAGAAATAACCAACTCCAGAAGATGCAGAAGAAAAGAGATGAGTTCCAGAAAGTGAGGAAGTTGAGGAAGTTCTTCCATGATCTGAAAGAGGAAATAAAAAAGAATAAAGTGGAATTATTAGAAATGAAGGCTATAATACAGGAAATCAAAACCTCCCTTTAAAGAATTAAAAGCTGATTAGATCATGCAGAAGACTGAATCTCAGATGTAGAAGATAGAACTTCTGACCAAGAAAAAGACACCAAAAAGACTGATAAAATAACCAAAAAAAAAAAAAAAATGAGAGTAATATACAAGTTACACTAGATATATTAGATGTCCAAAAATCCAGATAATCGGTGTCCCAGATGGTGTAGACACTAATTAGGACATTGATCATCTATTCTATGAAATCCCGGAAGAAAACTTTCCAAACCTAGAGAGGCATTCACATATCTAGGCCCAAGGTATACAAAGGACCTTACATAGAATCAACCCAAGAAGATCTTCTCCAAGGTACATCATAGACAGATTGACCAAAAACATAGACAGAGATAAGATACCAATGTTGGCAAGAAAAAAACATCAAGTGATTTTCAAAGGATACCCCATCAGGCTAACATCAGACCTCTAGTCATAAACAATGCAAGCAAGGAAAGAATGGAAAAATACATTCAAAGTTTTAAGTGGAAAATGATTTCAACCAAAAATACTATATCCCTGTGAGATTATCCCTCAGCTGGGAAGAAAAGATAAAAAAAAACATTCGCAGAAAAACAAAACCTGAGCTAATTTATAAACACTTGACCAACTCTTCGAATTATGAAGGGAGTACTATACCAGAAAAACTAAAGGCAGAAAAATAAGAGAAAAAATAAATGACCAAGAGAAAAGCCAACTTAATGGTAGGAACAAGTTTTTTCCTTTTTCTTTTTTGGAGAGATTTTCGCTGTAGGGCGCGTGTGCTTGCCAGAAAGACAGAGAGAGACAGAGAGATAGAAAGTGAGAAATCACCCTCTAAGGGGGATGGGCTCAGCGCAATTTCTTCTCCACCATTCTCCTCTCAAGATCTTGAGCATGCACGCGCATGCGCCCCATGTGAGTTTAAGCCACCGGGTCTGGGACTCAACCCACGGTCAACTACATGGAAGTCGAGCAACATAGCCATTACATTAATTGCTGGTCCCAGTAGGGACAAGTTCTGAAATATCAATAATAATATTGAATGCTAATGGAAAGGTCAGATCACAGTAACACTGAAAATTCAACAAAAGAGATTACTTGAGACTAAACTGGTGAAATAGAAATCTATAACATTTTGTTGTCTTTTGAGATGCTGGGTTCAATAATTTCTTTAATAATTTTTTTAATTGAAACATAAACTTTTCTCCCTTCCCAATCCCTTTACAATTGGAAAATAGTTGTGAGCGTTCTTATTTTGTGACAGAATGGTTATTTGCATGAGTTCAATAATACAATAATATCTGTTGCCCTGCATCAGAAATTGAATTCTTATGGGGCTTCATGCAATAACAGACCAAATTGAGATTAACCTAAATAAGTTTTTTTTCTAAATAAGTTAGTTTATTCCACTCTTTAGTAAAAGGGGAAATGAAGAGAGAGGAAAAAATTGTTTTAGAAGAAAGTTTACAGCGCACTTGTCACTAGATTCTAGCTTTGTCCATACTTTAAGATCCTTTGTGAATCAATAAAAGGTGAAAACAAAATGTTTAATATGGAAGGGAAGGAGGGAAAATGGTCAGGGAAAAATGGGTAAAAATATGCTTAACTGACAAAAAATGAGAAGCCATTTGCTGATGATAATGTGTATAGTAATATCCTTTTGTCTTGACTGGCATGCATGGTATTTGTGTTGGAAAAAAGAAATAAATACTGTAAAGATGTGATAAAATGAGAATTAAAATAAATAAATAAATAACCATGGTAAAAAAAAAAGGTGTATTGGAATCAATGACACCAAGGCACCCAGTAGAACATTCCCAAATAATGGTGAATCAGAAGGGACTATAGTTCTTAAGATTTAACCAGAAATAAATTTATTCCTCTAAGAAATAGCAGAAAAAAGAAAAAACTATTTGAAAATTAAATACTGTATTTGTGAATATGGCAATTTTCTGCAAGATCTACTTTTTACACATATTTATTGTAGGTCAAATTGTGTATCTATATTTTATTATTATTTACTTATTTTTATTTAATCAGAGAGGGACAGAATGAGAGAGAGAAAGAGAAAAAGAAAGCCACCAGGTCTGGGACTCAGACTGCAGTCAGCCATGTGGGAGTCCAGTGTCCTTAACCACTATACCACCTACTGGCCCCTAAAGCATTTTTTCTTTTTCTTTTTCTTTTCTTTTCTTTTTTTAAAAAAATGTAATATATTTTCCTTTTATTGCATGGCTATTATCTTTGCATACCTTCTTAGAAACTGTTGAGCCACAGATGGTGTGGTATTTAAGACACCCAGATCCCACATGGCCAACTATGCAGTCTGAGTCCGAGATTTGACAGCTTGAAAAACATGCCAGGCAAATGTTACATTTCAAGAGAAGAACAGAAGAAAAAGGATTGTGTTGTGGACATCCCATCTGGAGGTGCTTCCTCACTTTACCTCTTTTCTTTCTCTGTCTCTTACTCTCTCTCTGGCTAGTTCATGTGGCCAATAGCAAAACAAAATAAAATACAAAATAGTGTTTATAATGAGAAATCTTTAACCTTTATATATATATATTCCCACTTAAAGTGAAAATTTATATTTATATTTTCCAGTCTGATTTTAACTCTTTAAGTTTTTTTTATAATTTTGTAAATAATTATTTTACTTAACTTTATTTATTTATTTATTTATTTATTTATCTTGACCAGAGATGGGGGGAGATAGATGAGAGAGAGAGAGAGTGAGAGAGAGAGAGAGAGAGAAGTGAGAAAGCAAGCTGCCGGGTCCTCAGCTCGAACTGCCCTCAGCCAGCACCCTTAACAGCTATGCCACCTGCAATCCCCAACTCTTTTTTTTTTTTTTAACACTCCTATTTTTTAATGCCAGAGAGTCCCTGTATGTATGAGATTGAGAAGCAGAGAGAGAGAGAGAAAGTACTTCCCAATGGACACTGGTCACACTGCAATCCTTTTTCCTCCAGTTCTCCATGTTGTTAGGATGTGTGCAATTCCCAGCATATTTTCTAAGCTGACAGGCTGGTTGGTGAACTGTGCTCAGTCAGTCAACATGGACTTTGGTGTCTTCCATGACGCACCTGCCCACAGCACTAAGGAGCCAGCCATACAAGAAGTTCTTAAAATCTACTTGAATATCTATTGCTTGACATGAGAAAAAGGCTACATTTTACTTTTTCCATAACTAGCATTTCTTAGGTCATTATTCTTTCAGATATTAAAGTTATGTGTGTCAGTAGGGGAATTACCTAGCAAATATTTGTAAATTTCTTTAACATTCTATCAATTTTGTAAAATTTATTCATAATCATGTTCTTGCACTTGTGGTTGATATTTTATCTTATAGTTTTTAACTAGATTTTAGAAGTACAAGGTAAAATGTTTTTTGGATACATGGGGCAGAGGAGCCGGATGCCATGTGGTCAACTGTGGTTTGAATCCCAACCTTGGTAGCTTTAAAAACACTCCGGTACATGTATGATCATGCCCCCAATTTCAATGGAATGGAGAAATGGAGAAAAAGGGATTGTAACATGGCCATATCTCTTTAGAGGGTTCTCTCTATCTCTCTTTCTCTCTCTACCCCCTCTGGAAATTTAAGAAAAAGCTTATTTTTATTTTGTATGCTGATATAATACATTACACTGCTTTTACTTCTGATAACCTTTTCACCCTTTTTGATTTATTTGCTTTGGAGGATACAATGAGTGACTCTATATTCTTTTGAAATGTTTTCTTTTAAGTTTATTTTCGTATTTCTTCTGAGAGAGAGAGAGTGAAAGAGAGAAGCAGGTACTCTTCAACAGGTCTTCAGCACTCAGTCCATTCGCAGTCTCAGCTGACCCAAATCACAGACACACGTGTGGTTGATGTGCTCAGGAAAGACCTGTTAGGCGAACCTAGGTCATTTCCTATATGGCTCAAGTTGTTTCACCACTCATTCTGCTTCCTGACCTCTCTTTTTAAAAATTTTTAATGCTAGGCTATTGTACATATGGTTTTATTACTATTTTATTGTCATTATTTTTCTTTTATCTATCTTTATCTTTTCCCTATGATATTTTCATAGAACTTCCTCTTTTTATTGATATATCATCGTATATAATTTAAATTCATTTTTAAAAATTTGTTTACTTCCTCCATAAGAGAGAGACAGAGACAGAGACAGAGAAACAAGCACTCCCAATAAGGTCTTTGTGCTTAGATCCACCCCTGGTCTCAGTCAACCAAGAACAGGAGACAGGGCTGTACCCAGTGTATATAGGAAACATCAAGATGTGAGCCCATGACCGTCTCCTGTGGATTGGGTATTGGAGACAGAAAAAGACGAGAGAGAGAGAGAGAGAGAGAAATTGAGATATACCCCCTCCCCCAGAGTGGATGTCCATGCCTCAATCCCTTCTCTTCCATTCCCGCAATCAATGACTACAAGTTTATGTTGCTTTACATTCATGCTGGTACATGGTATTGTCAATGTTTGGATTTGGTCATTCTCATTTATAGCAATATCTCATTTTTTAAAAATGTTTTTTTCCATAGGGCATGTGTGTTCACCAGAGAGAGACAAAGACAGTGAGGGGGAAAGAAAAAAAAAAAAAAAAAAAAATCACTCTCCACACCACAATTCCTTCTCCTCCATTCTCCTCTCAGGATATTGGGCAGGCATGCACATTCACCTGCTTGAGTTTTAAGCGACTGGGTCTGGGACTCGCCCTTCAGACAGCCATGTGGGAGTTCAACACCTTACCCATCTTACCACTTGCTGGCCCCAATTTAATATAGCTTTTAAAAATATTTATGTGAAAAATGTGTCTTATAATTTTCTGGTAGGGAGTTAAAGAGCATTAGTATATTGCATGATATTGGTATTTATTTAATGACTGCATAAACATATCAGTCAAATGAGAATCTATTCTATACTTAATCATTTGTTTTCATATAATACAAAGCACTGACAATGATACAAAGGGAAGTAAATCTAATAGACCCTATCCTTAAATGTATATATATTTTTTAGAGGTTTTTAGAGGTTTTTGCTATAGGGCGCGTGCACTCGCCAGACAGACACAGAGAGACGGTGATTTCTCGCTTTCTGTCTCTATGTCTCTCTCTGTCTGTCTGGCGAGCGCACACGCCCTATAGCGAAAAACCTCTCAAAAAAAAAAAAAGTTCAGTGATCTTTGTTTTTCTTACTATGTTTTTGCTACCGAATTTGGATTTCATTTCTCTTCCTTTTTAGTATCTTAAGGTGGCAGTTTTGTTTTGTTTTTTGTTCTAGGGTTTTAACCATAGGGTTCGTGTGCTAACAAGAGAAAGACAGAGAGGAAAAGTGAGAAGTCACCCCCAGGGAGGATGGCCACACCACAATCCCTTCTACTCCATTCTCCTCTCAGGATATTGGGCAGGCATGCACATTCACCTGCTTGAGTTTTAAGCGACTGGATCTGGGACTCGCCCTTCAGACAGCCATGTGGGAGTTCAACACCTTACCCATCTTACCACTTGCTGGCCCCAATTTAATATAGCTTTTAAAAATATTTATGTGAAAAATGTGTCTTATAATTTTCTGGTAGGGAGTTAAAGAGCATTAGTATATTGCATGATATTGGTATTTATTTAATGACTGCATAAACATATCAGTCAAATGAGAATCTATTCTATACTTAATCATTTGTTTTCATATAATACAAAGCACTGACAATGATACAAAGGGAAGTAAATCTAATAGACCCTATCCTTAAATGTATATATATTTTTTAGAGGTTTTTAGAGGTTTTTGCTATAGGGCGCGTGCACTCGCCAGACAGACACAGAGAGACAAAGAGCTAGAGAAATCACCCCCCAGAGGGGATGGCCACACCGCGATCCCTTCTCCTCCAATCTCCTCTTTGGATCTTGGGCTCGCACACACATGCACCCAGCGTGAGTTTTAAGCCACCGGGTCCAGGATGCAAGCCACGGTTGACTACGTGGGAGTCCAGTGACATAGCCATTACACTAACTGCTAGTCCCAATCCTTAAATATTTTAAGATATTACTGGGAAAATATAACATATAAGGTTACTGATATTTACAACTAATCTCCAATTATTTTTCTACTAAGGAGGCAGATTCAGAGTATAAATTTCATTGGATTAGGAATTGTGTTTGAAGAAAGAGCACAGCAATGAGGAAAGACTTAATTCAGGTCAAAATCATGAAATATTTTCTCATTGCAGAGGCCAGGTTCAGAGTAGGTACCCCCTCCATGACAGTACTTAGTACCCTATTATATAAACAGTTTTTACTTCCCTGTATTAGCTTTTTTGATTTCACAAAGGACAAGGTATTACCTTGTCTACTATACAGATTTCAATATTCTTGATAGGACAATTACATCAATACTAAATTTTGGAGATTAAAGATAAAAATAATGGTTAAAAATAGTAATGTTCTGTATCATATCTCATTAATAATGATACATTCGAAAATGGTCTTACACTAACTGCCAGCAATATGTTTTGACCTTATTTATATCAATGATTTTTCCTTCAACAAAATTATGATCACTTTAATGAGAGATGACTTCTGGACAATCCTGTCAAAGTTCACATATTTCATAGCATACATACCAGAAGTAACATTCTCTCCTATTAAGAACCACATTTCTAATTTATTTCAAAATGATTGACATTGGTAATTGACACAAATGAAAACTGTTTTTTCTTTAAATGTCCTTGTCTGATTAGTTGTTGGAAGTTTAAAAGAACATGATCATCTGTTAAACTTTTTAAAAATATGAAAACATTGAGAGCACATCTGATGTTAAAAGGAAAAAATTGCATTTTCAATCAGTGTCTTATCAAAGTAATTAGAAGTTCTGTTAGAAAAAGTATATCAATGAAAGATATGTGAATATCCTGTTTACAGCACCTGCTTCTCTGATGATTTGCCTTTTTTATATTTGTAGGAAATTGTGAAGTAATAAATACAATTTAGAAAGGAAAATGACGCTTTCAGGTTTTAAGTATTTCCAAAATAAATTTTACATAAAACCAAAAAGAAGAATATTTTTGTTCAAAGGTATAATACACTTTCAGTCTAAGTAGTTTATTTTTGTATCCCAATGTCTTTCAAAGTGCCTGGCATAGAGTTCATATTCAATAGCTTTCCTTAAATTCATAGTGAACTGAAAGTTTTATATTAATATTTAAATCTTTGATTTATTTGGAGTTGACTCTTGTAAATGGTGAGAGATAAGTGGTCAGTATCATTTTTCTGCAGGTAAATACCCAGTTCTTCAAACACCATTTGCTGAAAAGACTTTCTTTTCTCCACTGCATTGTCTTGACCCTTTGTCAATGATCAATTGACTGTATAATTTGTGATTATTTCTGGATTCATTCTTCTGTTCCATTGACCGATGTGTCTATTTTTGTGTCTGTACCATATCATTTTGATTTTTAACACTTTGCAATATATTTAAAAATGAGGTAGTAAGATGCTTTCTATTTTATTCTTTTGTCACAGGATTGCCTTGACTAAACAGGGTCTTTTATTATTCCAGACAAATTTTATAATTGTTTATCTATTTCTGTGAAGAATGTATCAGGCAATTGGAGTGGAATAGCATTGAATAGGTAAGTAAATTTGGGTAGAGTTGACATTTTGACTATTTTGATTCTTACAATCCAAAATCACAGATGGTCTTTCCATTTTTTTTTTATATCCTAGTCAATTTCTTTTTTCAGTTTTTCTTAGTTTTCTCTGTAGAGGTCTTTTACACCTTTGGTTAAGTTTATTCCTGAGTATCTTATTTATTCTGTGGCTATTGTAAACGGGATTTCTTTCTTTAGTTTGATATTAGTCTGTTCATTGGTGGTATATAAAAATGTTATAGATTTTTGTGTATTGACTTGGCATCCTGCTACTTTACTCAATTCATTTGTTACTTCTAGGAGTTTTATCATGGGATTGCTTTGGATCTTTTATGCATACAATCATATCAGCTGCAAATAGGACAGTTAAGATTCTTTTCTTCCTATTGGAATGCCTTTTATTTTGTTTCCTGCCTAATTGCATTGGCTAGGACTTTCAGTGCTATGTTGAAGAGGAGTGGAGAAAGTGGGCAGTCTTGTCTTGTTCCAGTTTTTACTGGGAAGGTTGTTAGTTTTCCCTCTCCAGTATGATGTTCATGATTGATCTATCATATATGTTATGGAAGATCCTTTCTACCCCTTTTTAGCTAAGAGTCTTGATTGTGAAGGGATGTTGTATTTTATCAAATGCTTTTCCTGTATCTGTAGGTATGATCATTTGATTTTTATCTTTTTTCCTGTTAGTGTGATGTATTGCATTTATTGTTTTGCTTATATATATATATATATTTTTTTGAGAGGTTTTCGCTATAGGGCGCGTGCACTCACCAGACAGAGAGAGACATAGAGACAGAAAGCGACAAATCACCCCCAAGGGAGGATGGTCATGCCGCAATCCCTTCTCCTCCATTCTCCCCTCGAGATCTTGGGCACGCACGCACACACGCCCAGTGTGAGTTTTAAGCCACCAGGTCCGGGACGTGAACCGCAGTCGACTACGTGGGAGTCCAGTGACATAGCCATTACGCTAACTGCTGGTTCCCTGTTTTGCTTATATTAAACCATCCTTGCATCCCTAGAATAAAGTCTACATGATCATGGTGTATAATCTTCTTAAAATGCTGTTGGATTCAGTTTCCTAATATCTTATTGAAATTCTTTCCATCAGTATTCATTGTGTATATTGGCCTATAGCCTTTCTTTTTTTGTTATATCCTTGTCTGGCTTTGGGATCAAGGTAATGGAGGCTTTATAAAATGAGTTTGGGAGGGTCCTTCCTTTTGAATCTTTAGAAATAGTTTGAGAAGTATTGGAGTTAGTTAAGAAATATTAGACATAAGCTACTAAATACAGTGTCATTCTACAGCTGGATTTTTATTGTTAATGGACAAGGAGAGTTATTACAGAACTGAAATTAGTAAAATCTGAGTAAGGAACAGACTTATCTGTTTAATCCTTCATTCATAATGTGACTTTATCCATTGCTTGTTTATGTCAATTTATGGAAAATACATACAATCGAATAGATATCAATATATGCTGTAATGTCGTGAAAGTTATAAGCAAGAAAAGGAGATGTAGATTTAGAGAGATAACTTACCATTTCCAATACCTTTAGTGTATTTAAAACTTAATAAAATTTACTTTTTTTCTTTTACATAACAAAGCATTGTTCTATACTTAAATAAAAATATTTGTCTTTTATGTACCTAAGGGCCTCCTTAATCAATAATTATTATTTTTTAAGAATTATTTATTTATTTCTATTTGTTATCATTATTTTAATTTGACCAGAGAGAGAAAGGAAAAGTGAGAAAGCAAGCTGTCAGGTTCAGTACTTAAACCATGATCAGACATGTAGGAATTCAGCACCTTAACCACCACATAATCTGCCAGCCCAATCAATTATTATTAAGTATTACTAAAAATATAAACAATCATTTTCAACACATTGGAGTAAATAGTAAGTAGTTCAACTGTGAGATAATATGATAAGAATATGTTCAGTTTTCTGAGAAAGTAACCATCTTCCAGTGTGAGTGGGCCATTTTTTTTTTGCCAACAATGAATAAAAGTTTCTGTTGCTCTATGTTCAGGCTGGCATAAGGTATTATCGATGTTTGGAATTTGGTCATTCTAATTTTTCTGTACCAATAACTCATCTTTTAAAGGTTTTTTTGTCATAGAACATTTGCTCTCCAGAGAGAGACAGAGAGAGGAAAAGTAAGAAATCATCCCTCCCAGTCATGCCACTATCCCTTCTCCTCCAGTTTCCCTTCAGGATTTTGTGCACACACACATACACACACACACACACACACACACACACACACACACACACCCCTGTCATGATTTTCAAGCCTCCAGTTCTGGAACTCAAACCAGTCAGCCATATGGGAGTCCACCACCTTAACCACAAAACCACCTGCTGGCCCTCTCATTGTTTTAATTTGCAAATCCTAATGACATATGGTATGGAGCATCTTTCTATACCTATTTGTCATCTGTATACCTTCTTTGATGATATTTCTGTTATCTTTAGAATGGATAATGAAAATATAAAAACATTCATACTTTGTATGTGTCTTATGTAACGTATTATAGGCCATATAATATAATAGATAATTAATAAAGTAGGCTATAGATGATACAAATATAAAAAACACATATTTTATATAAAATTAACTGTGTAAGATAACTACAACATCAATTGGTATGCTTTCTAGTATCAATTAGCATAATATAACACACAATAATTAATTTAATGTGATTATTATAATATAATTATATAAAATATATAACAAAGATTCAATGGACTAATAACAGCACAAGTCTAGTAGATGTGGCATCTTTTTTCTTTCTTTTGAGAGGTTTTTGTCTCAGGGCACATGTGCTCACCTGAGAAAGAGACAGGGAGAGGAAAAATGAGAAATCACCCCCTAGAGGGGATTGGCCACACTGCAATCTCTTCTCTTCCATTATCCTTTCCGGATCATGGGAACGAATGCACACACTCCAAGCATGAATTTCAAGCCACTAGGGCTGGGACACTACCCATGGTCGGCCATATGCGAGTCCAGCAATGTGACTGCTACACCATCTGCTGGCCCCTAGATATTGCATCTTGAGACTTTTTATCCAGTTATTCATTATCTGAAACTGAGTTTCTACTGAAGTAGGGAAGGGGAACACTATTCATTCTGTCTGGGTTGTTTCTTCCTGTCTGCCCTGGAAAGATCCTTCGAATTCTTCTATAGACAATTTAAACTAATATTTCTCTAAGTTGAAATGTCTATTATCTGATGCATTATTAAAGGATTTTATGTTTCACCATAACAATTGCACAGAATAGTGAAATGTTATTGTAGTGTTTTACTTTCTAATATTATAGTAGTATAATCATTTGTGAATTTCTCTAACTAATTAGACTGAATTGTGTGAAAGATCAATGGCTTTCTCATTTTTATATCCCCAACAAAAAGGAAGTGTTTGTCTTTAAAAAGGTGTTGAGCAAGTTTTCTTAATTAATCAATGACATGTTTTTGTATATAGAAGCTTTAAATAATGTACTATTGTTTTGCCTGGTCAGGTGTTCCATTACACATGTTGGTTCTTTTCTATCTATAACCAGATTTATCTATACTCTAAGACTCTTTCTAAAGTTCAAAACTAATGATATTAGCTTAATAATTATTAACTAATTTTCTTGGCTTAATATCACTGTATAAGGGCAAGTATTTTCACTGTGTGAGTATAGTAGTCTACTATAGAAAGTAATTACCCACAGACGATTTCAGGATGGATAATCTCTTCCAGAGTGAGAAAGACTAGAAAAAATATTCTTGGTGATAGAGGACTATAAATGATATTTGTGGGATTAGAGTGAATGAAAAAAAAAAACAGAAATGGGAGAAAGAAAGAAGTTGTGATAATGTAATGAATCATGTCACAAAACACATCTATTTTAAAAAGAAAACGTCACATTTACAGAGCATACATTTCAACCAAACAATAAGGAAAAGCTAAGAGTAATTTTTCTTTCTCTCTCTCTCTTTTTTTTTTTCTTTGCAAAACTGTAAATCTATACCACTTACAGTAACTTCTGTTCTTCGCTCCCTAACAGTCTAACAGTCCCTGGTTTAATTTGTTGTAGGGTGCACTTGCTGGAGATATAAAGGGGGAAAGGGAATGAGAAATCACCCCCAGGGGGGATGGCCACAGAGCAATTCCTTCTCCTCCACTCTCCTCTCAGGATTTTGGACATGCACGCACACCCACCCAGCATGTTTTTTCAAGATATCAAGTCAGGACTTGAACTGTGTAGTTGGCCATTTGGGATCTAGCTGCTTCAGCTACCAAATCATATAGCTTGCCCAAGACCAATTTTTAATATGCCACTCATTGTTTAATTTGTATTCCATAATCTATGGTTGATATGTCTTGTGCAAGATGCCATTGGGTAAGTACTATAATTAAAGTAAAAGAAAAAACATGGGTTTAATTATTTTTTATATCATTATTATTTTTTAATTTCCCATAGGTCACACACGCTCATCAGAGAGAGACAGAGAAACATAGAGAGAGCGAGGGAAATTAATAAAGTAAGCCATCAGGTCCAGGACTGGAACTGCAGTTGGCCATGTGGGGTCCAGTGCCCCAAACACCATGCCACCTGCTAGCCCCATGTTTTCAAACGTACTGTGTTCATAATATGTTTTCACTTAACTTTAATATCCTTCACTTAATCTTCACTTCAAAACTATATCTGTGACTTCACACTGCAAATCACTACCCAAAGTATTTTTACTGTTAAACTTTCATCTTTCAAGTAAAACCTCTGTTCTCCGTCTTGCTCCCTTCTTACTGGTGCTCTTGACTTCATGACTGGTGGTCTAGAATTATTTCCACTTTCTACTTGCCATTAATGTATGAGTTCTGTCCTATTGTCAGTTTCCAACAAGGTCTTATAAGTCATAACTGCAGTTCCCTTGATAAAACTTTCAACACTTTGCCTTTCCATGTAACCTATCAAACCAGGACATAAACTACTACACCCAGGTTATCCACTGGGTGTAAAAACACTTTCCGCACTTATATGTGCCAATGTAAACTCACTTTCTCCTATATTATGTATGTTTTTTAGAAACTAATTAAATAGAAAGCTCTAAAGTAACTTATTTTTCCATTTACCACTGAAAAACAACTGGAGATTTGCAACAATCCTTAAATCTGCTCTGGTATCTGTTGCCCCTCACTCTCAGTTCTTCTAATACATTATAAGTTGTCAACATTCAACGAATATATCACAGGGGCTAACAGTTGGCAGGGTGGTGGTTAAGTCACTGGATTCTCACATGGGCTACCACAGTTCCAGTCCTCGAACTGGCGACTTGCTTTCTCACTTCCTCTCTTTCTCTTTCTCTTTGGTGAGTATACTTGCTTTACAGAAAATTTAAAAGATAATAATAATAAGATTAAACAAATAATTATTTAACAAGAAAAACAGAGAATATATTACAGGAAGAAAACCTGGAATGAAATTTATGAATATCACTTTGTCCCTTTTGAATATTAGTCATTACTGTACTAAGTACTTGAATGTAATATTTTGCTAAATTTTTCCAAATAAATAATAGTAAATTATGGCACTTGTGATAAGGGATATACTTCATAAGTACAGAAATTAAGCCTTCATACTATTTTGCATAAATCAGCTATTGGAAATTTGTTATGAGGGCCAGCAAGTGGTGTGTTAAGGGTGCTGGACTCCCATATGACTGACCATGGTTTGAGTCCTGGACCTGAAGGCTTGCTTTCTCTCTCTCTCTCTCTGTCTCTCTGTCTCTTCTCTCTGTCTCTGTTTCTCTCTGGAAATATTAAAATAATAATAATAAATAAAATAAAATAATTCTTTAAGCAAAAGTAATTTGCTATGATAGTTTAATGATTAAGAATTATATGTTGATCAGATTTTATTTAAAGTTTATAATTTTTCTTCCATTGCAGATACTTAACTGTAAAGCTACCTCAGTTTTTCTTTGACAAGTTCAACATGACTATTACATATCTGTAGAGCACTCAAAATATTTAATGATATTTAAGTGTATTGGCTATTTAGCCAGCCAGTGGAGTGGTGGTTAAGGCAGCTGTATCTCACATAGATGACTGTGCAGTTCAAGTCCCAGGCTCAGCTGCTTGAAAAACATACCAGGCACCCATGCATTTGTGTCCAAAATTCCAAGAGGAGAAAGGAATGGAGGAGGGATGTGACATGGCTATCCTCCCTATAGATGCATTCTCACCCTCTATCTGTCTCTCTCTCTCTCTCTCACCCTCCCTCCCTCCCACCCTCCCTGCCTCTGGTAAACACACACACACATTTTATAACAAATTCAAATAAATAAATAAACAAATAATTTGGCTATTCTAAAATATATGTTGATTTGATTTTCAAAGTATAGAACTTTATATAGTATAGAAACTCTAAAGAAAGTTATAACAGCTTAACCTATCAAAAGTATAGAAATTCAATAAGAAAAAGAAATCTATACATAAGGAGTTCAATTTGAATGTTGATTTACTTATCAATACTGAATGAAAGCTTCCCAGCCAGAAATACTGTTGTTTTGCAAATGCTGAGGGTTAATAGAAATTCATGAGAATAGTTTTGATGTGTAAGCATTTTGTAAATGTAGTACAAATCACTGTGATTCATTGTGCTATCTATAAAACATTTTGATTTTCCAATCTCATAGGAAAGTAAAAGGATTTATAAAGGCCTATAAAATGTTTTGAATGTTCTGCAGGCAAAAATATTACTATCCCACTTTACCAGAAAATGTTCATAGTGGACATTGAATTGAAACTGAAATTTTGAAAGGATCATAACTCACGGTTGTTTTCTCTGTTTGAGAAAAATTGTTTAACATTTTCATGTTTATCTTTCTTGATCAATAAAATAAGAATAGAACAATGTTATCTGGAGTTTTGTGACTGTCTCATAAATTGCTATGTAAAATATCGAGCTGATTTGAGTTTTAGAAAATCTAAAGATTTGCTTTTTATCCCTAGCACAAAATACTTGACAATTCAGTGAGCAGAAAATATTGAAAAATCAATAATATTTTCAATGCACACTCTGCAAAATTTGTTTTCCTTTAATATCTTATTAATTATTCTCATTGGCTACATAGAAGACTTAGGAACTATTTTTTTTAAGTACACGTTTTCATATAATAAAACTATTGAAGGATCTGTGAAAGTTATTGCATTGTGGAAAAATAAAAGTTATGTTTCAAATATAGGGTTCCATTTTTTTCCTCCTCTGATTGTGAACTTAATTATCAGAATCCAAAGCACTATGGCTACCATAAGGATTACTAGAACATATAATTATGAAATTGATCCTGGAATGAAAGACAGATTAAGTGAGACAGAAAAAAAAGAGCAAGCTAGCTAGTGCTCTATAACAAATCATTCTCAGACTTAAAACAGGCATCAACCTTCCAAGAGATCTCTAAATCAGCAGACATTAGCAGACATAGGCTGTATTTGACTGGGCTCAGCTGGTCTTTGCTCTGAGTTTTAGCTGGAGTACAAATCTATATTATGAGTCTTTTATTTTTGGTCATTCCATGGGCTAGGGAGGGCATTTACTTGTAATGACAAAGGCAGGGCACAGAGATCAGGTAAAAGCATCCAAGATCTAGGCTTAGAACTGGCTCACTCTTACCTTCTGCCCACCTATCCTAGATCAAAGTAAATCCAAATACTAAAAAAAAAAAAAAAAAAAGGTGAATTGGGTTGTGAGACAAAGAGGTGCAATGGATAACTCTGTTTCACAGCTCTAAATGCAAGAATGAGAGCATAAAAAGCATTGTTATCAGAGTAGCCATGAGCCCATATGGCTGGATCCCACATGGCCAACCATGCAGGTGAAATCCCAGACCTGACAGTGTGAGAAACACGTCAGGTATACATGTATGTGTGCCCAAGATAGCAAATGGAGGGAGAGAGGGAGCAGAAGGAATTGTGACATGACCAGGCCCTATGGAGAGTGTTTCTTCACTTTCGCACTCTCTCCTCATCTCTCTGTCTCTTTCAGTAAATGTACATGCCTTCTGACAAAATTACAGATTAAAACACACACACACACACACACACATACACACACACACACACACATACAACAAAGAATTGTCATCACTATTGCTATTTCTGTTACTATTGCTAGCACAAATACTATTATTATCTTCACTGATGGACAGTTAACAAGAAGTATGTACATAAACTGATGAGGTATGACTAACACAGAATTTAGATACCATATTTTCTTTCTTACTGTAGTTATCACATTAAAGATTACCTCAAGAAATCTTAATGGAACAATAAAACAGGGCAGGTGTTGAGGTTGACTGTTATCTTGGATTTTGGACCAGGTTATAGATAGGTTGAATGGCAAATGTAGCAAGTACTTTCTTAGTTGGTTAAATTAAATTTGGCCTAAAGCTATCTTCATACATAAAGAACTTTAATTTAATATGTTCAGCTGTTATTTGGGAGTATTGCTGCAGTAAGGAGTTGGGTCTTCGCCTGTCATGGCAGGAGAGCTTTCAGCCAGTCATAGGCTTCATACTATTCAGACAAATTTGAACAAGGTAAACACCGAGCTTTTTAAGCAACTTTAAGTTACATCCATACCTCCCTTCCTTTTTCTATCTGTAAATTTTGTCTGCCCACATTGCAGGTGGAGCTGTCTGAACTTTAACCAGTTCAGAATGCTGCCTGATTCATTTCTTTCCTCAAATATACTCTGTTGAATATAATATGCCTGACATTTTTCTTTAAATAATAGTTTTTCAGTGGCTTAGCATGAAAATCCTCCCTCCCCAAACCAGAATGTGGACTTTTTAAAATTATACTAAAAAGAGTAGAATTTTGGTAAAAATGTTCAGGAATTCATAACTTAAGATGTATTTTTCTGAGGACCAGAGGATGGTATAATGGCTATGTCACTGGACTCCCACATAGTTCACTGCGGTTTGAATCCTGGAACTGGCGGCTTGAACTCACACTGGGCACGTGTGCATGTGTCCCCAAAATCCCAAGGGGAGAATGGAGAAGGGATTGTGGCATGGCCATCACCCAGGGGGTGAGTATGTGTACCCTATAGCAAAATCTCGCTTTAAAAAATAAATAAATAAATAAATAAATAAAAAGATGTATCAGCTGAAGGTTTTTGTACAATATGGATGACCATAGGCACTTCCCAAAGAGAGATTAAGATTTTTTCCTCAGGATTTTTTTCATGAAATTTTAACTACTTGCCCAATTCTGAATTAATTATAGTGTTTTTATTTATTTTGTTATTATTGTTGTTTCCCAATAATCAAAATAAACAGTGCATATTAAAATGGGCTAATTCACAACCTAACTTACATGTGGTATCTAAAAACTTACGTCAAATGTAGAGCAATAAAGAATAAAACTTTGGCTACCAGCAGTGTGTGGGGGCCAGACAACATGGAAATGTGGATCAGCGATTATAGAATGGCATAAACATAGGATGAACAAGTTGGAGATCTAATGTACACCCCGAGGACATTGTACTATATATGAGATTCATGCTAAATGAACACCTTTTAGCTGCTCTTGCCACTATATCAAATTTTAAAAATGGGTAACTATGTGAGACAATAGGTATGATAATTTGCTTTATTATAGTAATCACCTATGTATCTCATAACATCATGCTGTATACCTGAAATTATACATAATAAATTTATTAAAAATAAAAATGGAAGCATTGGTAAATTAATGTCTTATAAAAGCTTTTATTATATATTAGGTTTAATATCAAAATGAAAACCCAAGAAAACTTTCATGCCCTATTTCCTTTTTTATTACTTTTTATTATAATTTCTGATTTATATTTAATCATTTTATATATTTGTGGGATACCATATAGATTTTTTCAATTTTTCATTTTAATTTACAATTAATCACTTATATATTTACAGTGTACAACATTGCTTTATCCAGTACTAATATCATGCATATCAGTCAAGACAAAGACATTACTACATACATTATCATCAGCAAATAGCTTTTCAATTATTTGTCAATTAAATGTATTTTGTTTTCTTCTCCTGTTCTCTTCCCTCCCTGCCTCAGTACAATCATCTATTTTTAAACATTTGACTCTGTCATAGTGATTGTAAATAATTCTGCAGTAAACATGGATGTTCAAGTGTTTTTCCAACTGAGGGTTTTTCTATCCTTTGGCTAAATACCTAAGAGTGGAATTACTGTGTAGTATGTGGTTTTATTTGTAGGTTTCTGCGTAATCTCCATCATTTTCAGTGGTTATACTAATTTGCATTCCCACAAACTGTGAAGGCAAGTTCCCTTTTCACCACAGTCTTGTCAGCAGTTATGGATAGCCATAATAGGATCTTTATTCCACAGTCCACCCTGTCTGTCAGCTGGCCTGGAACACAGGTACACAGCACAGAACTGGAGTGCTCAGAAAGGTCCCTGGACACAAATGAAGACATTTCTAATGCAGAACTAATTGCATTACCGTTGTGCCATCACCTAATCCCAATCTAGATTTTTACATTTTTCTACATTTAATACTTTATAGAGTTCTTTCTCTTTTGTAGAATACATTTTGCATTATTTTCTCAAAGGCTTATTTGTCTTCCTTTATTTTATTTTTTTTTAAGATTTTTGCCATAGGGCATGTGTGCTCACCTGAGAGACAGAAAGAGTAAGAGGAAAAGTGAGAAATCACCCTTGAAAGGAGACGGCCATGCCATAATCCCTTCTCCTCCATTCTCCTCTTGGTATTTATTGGCATGCACTCACATGCACCTGGCTTGAGTTTCAAGTCACTGAATCCAGGACTTGAACCATGGTATACCATGTGGGAGTCCAGTGTCTTAATCACCATGCCACCTGGCTGGCCCCTTATTTTTTTATTTATTTTTAAGTAATTAACTATTTTATTTTATTTATTAATTATTATTATTATGGTTATTATTATTCTGTTTTGTTTTGTTTGACCAAGAAAGTGAAAATGAGAAAGCAAGCTGTCAGGTCCTGGACTCAAACTGTTGTTGACCATGAGGAAATCAACACCCTAACCACCATACCAATCTGCTGGCCCCAATTTGTCTTCTTATAAAACATTTTGTTTTCTTATTTTTTTTTAAATAACTAAATGTCTTAATTGGTTCTCCTCTAATGGGAAGGTATTCTGTACTTACACAGAAAGCAATTAGTTGGATGTATTTTTCTGCCTAAAGCCTCTGACACTATTCTTACTTAGGAAATGGTCTGCTTGTACTAAAGGAAAGAAAGAAAAGAAGAAGGAAAGGAAAGAAGGAAAGGAAAGGAAAGAAGGAAAGGAAAGAAGGAAAGGAAAGGAAAGGAAAGGAAAGGAAAGGAAAGGAAAGGAAAGGAAAGGAAAGGAAAGGAAAAAAGAAAACCTTGAAGTTAACTGGGAAATCTTTTTTCTTTAATTTGTTTGTTGTTTTTTGTCACATGTATGTCCTCTGGAGAGAAACAGAGAGAAATGGCCACACCACAATCACTTCTTCATTCTCTTCTCAGGATTTTGGATACACACAAGTGCTCAGAGGGAAGTTCAAGTCTCCTGGTCTGAGACCCAAACTATGGTCAGCCACCTGGGAGTTTAGTATTTTAATCAACACATGACCTGTTGGCCTCACATTTTTGTTTTAATTGCCAGAGAGTGCATGTGCTTGCCAGAGAAAGAGAGAGAGAGAGAGAGAGAGAAACCACCTCCATTGGGTGTGCTCATGCCACACTCTTCCATTTTTGTTTCCTCTTGGGATTTGGGGCATACATGCACACATACCAGGTGAGTTTCTCAAACTGACAGAGCCAGGATTTGAACTGTGGACATCCATATGAGATCTGGCTTACTTAACCACCACACTGGCCTTGGGTCATCTACATTTTGATAGAACATTTTACACATCTATGTAGGTTTGATTGCTTATGCTGATTGCTGATGAAACAGGTTTTTGTTTTGTTTTGTTTTGTTTAAGAGATCTTTGCTATTGGACATGTGTGCTGGTCAGGGAGACAGAGAAACAGAAAATGATAAATCACTGCCCCCCGCCCCCCCACCCCAGGGATGGCTATGCCACAATCCCTTCTCCATCCTCCTCTCTGGATTTTGGGGACAAGTGCACATGTGCTCAACATGAATTTCAAGTCTGAGACTGAGACTTAAACCACTCGACCATGCGGGAGTGCAGGGCCTTAACCACTATGCCACTTGCTGGTCCCAATGAAGCTGTTTTTGTTCTTATAATTTCATTTTTTGATTCTATCAGAATCAAAATTAGCCTTGTAAACAATAGTTGGCAGTGTCTAGCTGTCAATATTTGCCATAATTATGCTTATTATCAGAGAACCTAAAGCCTAAGGGCAACCAGGCTGTCTCATATTTGACTTCACTATATTCCTTTGGGGACATTCCTGTGACTAAGCTTCTAAATTGTCCCTTAGTATATCCTTCTAAAAAAAATCCAGTAAAGAAATTTTTTGGTCTTTATAGCATAATGTGGTGTTGAATGCTGGAGATGGTACATCCACTTATGCTCTTGGTTTGATTAATGTACCCTGTATATATGCTTTTAAAAACCATGTTGCAGTTTACAAAGATATAAAATATTATATGCAAATCAAAAATTCCAAAAAGGTAAGTTTTATATATTGGAAAATACTTTCAATTCTCTGTTTCAGAAAAAAAATAGATTTAATTTAGCATTTCTAAGGAAAAATTTCATTTTTATTCTCTGTGTTGATAAAGTAATCTAAAAGTGAAAGGAAATGTTCAAATGATCATTAGATAATTAAATGATTATTAGGATCTTACCTTTCTTCGCTGTATCAACTGCTATGAATGATAAGGTTAACTGATAATGTGAGTGTGTAGTTACATCTTTCTGATTATTTTAGCAAAAAGGCACAAAGTGCTAGCTTTTAAAACTGGTAATAAATTATGAGGAGTACAAAATGTGGTAGATTTTCCCTCGTGGAGCATAGTTCTTACCATGAAATAATATCACTACTCTTTAACATTTTTAAGTTTTTGAAGAATAATAGTTCTACTTTCACAAACAATGTGTTAATATGGAATAGCCAAGAGAATTTTTTTTTTGTCTTTTTGTTGTTGTTGTTGTTGTTGGCAATTAGCCTACATTGTAATCATTCAGTGGAAAACAGTGGAGAAATGAATGTTTACTGATGGTTAATTTGGAAATAACTGGAGAATTCATAGAAGTTAGCACAGTGTTCATATCCTATTTAAAATGTAAGAAGCTCTTGCTTTTATAATTGTCATTATTTATTTAAGTGATTTATTTATTCCATCAATGAAAAAGAGAGAAGATTCCTGGAAGGATCCTGATGTTCTCTCCCCCACTCCCTTCCAGCTCTCAGACAGCTCTTACTTATTCTCCTTCATTTATAAATAAGCAATTAACTATGTTCCATTCATGTCTGATATAGCCCAGCCAAAATTTTACTTAAAAATCCTGATTGGCCTAGTTGTCATAGTTGGCCCTAAATTAAATTATAAAATTTTAACATTTAGCTGGTTAAGTTAAAATACTCTTTCAAAAGCAATATCGTGCTGAAAATTAGTTCTGCTACATCATAGGGGAAAATATTACTTAAGAGCTATAAACGCTTCAGTTATAAACTGAGGAAATAAACACCATATTATCTAACTGTATTGACCATATAGTTATATAAAATATTGAAAAAAAGTGGCACAAAGGGTCTGCTTAAATAATTACTCCATTTGCTTAAGCTCTAAAAGTGAGTTAAATTTACTCAATTCTTCCAAAATGACTTTAAGTACTTTCGAGCATGCGACGTGTCATCAGATCATCAATAGTGCTAGTTATGTGATACAGATGCCAATAGAGAAAGGAGGAAGTGATATGTATATGTCCCGAGGCTATAATTTAAAGTATGCTTTGCCATACCCAAGCAGCTGGTTTTAAATTACTGTTTCCATCTAACTCAATTTGTTCCACAGACACTAAATAAGCAGATTGTTGAGAAAATTGCATCCATTTAAACTTCAGTATCAGTCACTCAGTAGCCCTTTTTTTATAATCATATATATGGGGTTGAAGAGTTTTCTTACTGATCACCTCAGGGAGGGTGCAGTAACAATTCAGATTTTGTCCCAGGAGGTTTTCCCCACTTAACACCATAGCTCCATTTTTATCATCATTATTATGATCCTTGTTAAATAGATATTGTAGTCCCAGTATGAGACTTCATTTTCATTCTTCATCCCATTCTACTGACTATCCAAAGGAAAACTAGGCTCCTCTCTATTTTGAACAAAGCATATATTCAATACTGGTTTTTATTCAAGTCTAAGATGTTTAATTTTAGGAAGTGCTATCTCAATTCCCTCATGTCTTTTTCAAATTTCCTGAAATTAACAGTCTATTGTTTCTCAGTGCTAATCTTGAATATTGATTTTGCTTTAATCCCCTATTATCTTTGTAATGTAAGGAATTACATAATTTTTTTAAACATAATTTAAAGTCCATCTGTATGAAGGATTTTGTTGATTGTTGAAGTGTTCTGAAGTGAGATTTTTTAAAAAAAAAAAACTAGTTTTCTTACAGTTATATTTGAAAAAATCTTTTAATTAACACCTTATGATTAAGCTTTATTCATACAATTTTAAAACTATACTTACCTATGCATAAAATGTACACATGTAGCGCCCTTTTTCTTGCATAACTACATTATTTTTAATATTATTTTTCAGTGTTCCATTTCACCTGCCAGTAACACAGATCTCTTCTCAGTGACTTATACAAAATATTGCTAATGTATCTCATGCGATAAAAAATTCAAAATTTAAACCAAGGATGTGATTAAAAAAAAAGAAAAGACACTCATATAGCACGTCAATGTTTCAGGCACTGCTCAAAGTTCTTTACATAGTAATTCTCAGCACCTCCCAAATACTCTTCCATTTCCATTAGGTGTAAGAACACACAGGCAGAAAGAATATTAGTTTCTTGCTTGAGGTCACACAGACAGAAAGTACTAGGGCCTGAATCTGAGCCAGACAGCTTCCTGCGAGAACCTGTACCCTTAACTACAGTGTAGCTGTATGCTAGTTAACAGTGCTGTCAAGGTTGCAAGGCCACACCATCCTTTGGTGGGATCATCCTTAGCATGTGGCCTTTGTCTTTGTGGTGGTAAGATAATTTGTGCTTCAAGTAAGGTCCACTTTCCAGGCAACAATTAAAGGGCAGAGAATATCTCATACTTGTGACATTGCTGTGAGTTCTCAGTCTCCAGTTTAAGCAAGTTCTGTGTCTGTTCTTGGATCGGCTCTGCCTTTATGGCTAAATTCAGATCTCTGTTTATCAGAAGGAAATGTTTTTCAGTTTTACAAAGCAAACAGGAACTTGGTGGGCTATTTTTGGTCTGAGTTACTGTAAATTAAATTAGCCACCAGGAAGGATTTCTCCAGGTCACACCATTCTGATTATCACTCTGATCGTGTCTCCTATTACGGTAGCCATATTCACTTTCTCTTTTGCGTCTATCTTTTACATTGAAAGATAGACGTAATTTCTACTGCAACAACAGCTGCTCTGGGCCTCTTTGGCCTATAGATATTAGAAATTGGTACTTTTATGACATTCATACTTCCTTTATTAATGACTTTCAATACCTTAGAGAAAATGAATATATTCTGCACTCGGAGGATGATAGTTTCAGATAAGCAGGTGCATATAATATATCTGCTCCAAAATTACTGTCTTCATCATTCTTAGGATTCATTATTCTATATCACATAAGATACTTTTTGAAAATGACAACTTCGTTTTTTCGCTGCTTGATTTAAATAGAAGTTCTGAAGGTTAAAGACTGAGCATCAATACTTCCAAAATAGCACTTTAACTGACTTTAACATGCCACAAAATTTATTGAGGGCATGACACTATGGTACCATTGTACCTGTTTCACAGGATAAATAACCACATTTATTTCACACAGCTGGAACTGCTATACTCTTTTAAAAATATCTATTGAGTACTGATTAAATATCTGATTTTTTTAGATGCTTAAGATACTTCAATAAATAACACCACCAACAATAATAAAGTGCATAAACAATGAAAGGACACTAAGAACTACATAGAACATTGTTCAGCGACTAGAGAACCAGAGTTCGAGGCCAGGCTTCCAGAAAAAAAGCTATAAATAGAATTCTGTAGAATTTGACCTAAAGAGTTAAAAATGATACCATTGGCCCTGTTGTCAAGGCTTGCATTTATCACAATTCCTGCTTCTTCTAACAGAAATTCCTCTTTTATGGCTGAAGCTTAACTTTATAACCATTATTATCCCTACATTTGAATACCCTTGGCCACAGACACCAGAAAATTGGAATCTATTGAGTCTCCTTTGTCAAGCTGCATTCTTTTGCATTTAAGACTTGCTCAGGAGATTGTGCCTAAAGTTGCCTAGTTCACATGAATGTAAATTAGCTTTGGTTGTAGCTAGAAAAGATCCTCAGTACATATGTCTTCCACTTTAGGGAATAGAATTCAGAAGCATGGAAATTTTACAAACATGAGAAGATGTTCAAAGACTATTGGTACAGACTGCAGTTTCTCTACGACCTTGCAGACTTGGTTTGATGATAACTTTTCTGCATACTTTAGAGAAGGAAACTGGACTCTTGCCTGACTTGCATGCAGTTGCACCGCTGGCCTCTGCAGCAAGCCTGTACCCATCTACATACTCTAAAGGACTCTGCCCAAGGGCACCTAGATGCCTTCTCTCCACACGTTGCCGGTTTCTTATCACCTACTTCTCTACCTGTACTCTAGAGAGTGGCAATATCAGGACAGAAGAAAAAAAAACAAGATCAAAGAACAAAATCTTCTATACTATCCTATAGGTCACATCAAATTGTCTTTGATAAGACCTAAATTTCTCCCAAATTAGTCCTTCCTTGGGTAGTCCGCCAAACCCTGAAATACAATACATAATTTATTTTTATCTAATAATTACTTTTTTATCATAACTAATACTTCTCTATATAGATCTCCTGTTTAACTTACAGTGAGATTTCTAACACTCAATTGGGTGTATAATGCCAGTCTGTGTATTTAAAATGTCTTTCCTTCATTTCTCTTTTCTTTTTCTTTTTATCAAACTTTAATCTGATAGACTTCTGTAGAAATTTGTAAAAAAAAAAATGATAAGAAAACAATTCACATATAAAAATACGTTTGAAAGTCATGAAAAAAATCCATCTCCACAGTGTTAAAATACAAATTATGAAACCTAATTTCTAATTTTTGTTTCTGTATCCTGTCCAGAATAATCACCACTAGCCACACAGAGCTATTTAAATATAAATTGAATAATATTAAATAAAATTTAAAATTTGGTTTCTCTGTCACTTTCACCATTTTAACTCTTCATTAGCCAAATACAATGATATGTTGAACAGAGGAGAAATAGGACATTCCAACTTCTATAGAAAATTCTATTTAAAACATCAATTTGAAAAAGTGTTACTTCCATTATCAGAGGACATTTTATTATCTCACTTATATAATAATGATTTTAAAATGACCTAGCTGTATAATACAAGCAGTAGGGTAGCTCTGTGTGAGGTTGGAGCCACATGAGAGACCTGGGTCTGTTAAATGAACCAATCTAAACAGGCCAGGCATGGTAGCTCACACCTGTATCCAAGATAACTGGGAGATTAGACCTGGAGAACCACAAAATGGCAAGACCCTGTCAAAAATATCTATTTATTCCTCTCTGTTCCACTCTATTTCTCTCGTTCTCTCAAAAACAAATGAATAAAAATGAATGTTGACTCAGTCTTTTCATTTCTATGAATTATTGATGGACAAATACTTCAATTAAAAAATATGTATTATTTTATAATATATATATAATTTTTTATTTTTGTATTTTATTTTATTATTATTTTTGAGAGGTTTTTGCTATAGGGCATGTGTGCTCGCCATCCCTTCTCCTCCAATCTCCTCTCAGGATCTTGGGCATGCACGCACATGCACCTGGCATGAGTTTAAGCCACTGGGTCCAGGACTTGAATCATGGTTGACTACATGGGAGTCCAGTGATATAGACTTTACACCACCTGCTGGTCCCAATTATTATTATTGTTTTTAAAATATTTGATCACTATACATCATTTGGCTTGTAAGGAGAACTTACCCAATATGGAATACACCTCAGATCCGTCCAGTTGAGAATACTATACACGTTATCATCAACAGGTAATAAACAAATTCTGTGTCCCAAAAATTTCTTGCATCTCTATTTTTTCTCCCTGATTTCTTTCACTATACTCTTC
>NW_006160111.1:1147000-1161127 GCF_000334495.1 Tupaia belangeri chinensis | reverse complement strand
CTTCCCACTCCCTCCATACTGTTTCCAGTGTCCATAACTATTTTTACTGCTTTTATGTCCTCAATCTTTCATTCTCTACCATAGAGTTCAGGAAATTTGCATATATTAAGTGGAAATATACAATGTTTCTTTTTCATAGCCAGGCTTGCTTCACATAGCAATTAGTCTTCCACATTCGACTACTTTCTGTCAAATGCGAGGACCTTCTTTTTTTATGGCTTTCATAGAGTATATGTGCCACACTTTTTCAATCCCTTCATCAGTTCATGAACATTTGGGTTGGTTCCATGTTTTAGCAACTGTGAATAAGGCCACAATAAACATTGATGTGCAAGCACTTTTCCTACTGGGCAATCTTCTGTCCTTGGGTAGATATACAGGACTGAAATTCCTCGATCATATGGTAGTTCTATTTGTAGGTCTTTGAGGAATGTCCACAGTGTTTCCCACAGTGGCTAGAGCAATTCACATTCCCACCAACAGTGTAGGAGAGTTCCCTTTTCACCACAACCCCGCCAACACCTACCATTTTTTGTTTTATTAATCTTTGCCATTTTGAAAAGGGTTAGGTGGTATCTCATTGTGGTTTTAATATGTATCTCCTTTACGATGAGGGATAATGAACGTTTCCTCATAAGTTTTTTGCTGTTCATGTCTTCCTTAGAGAGTTATTTGTTCAGCTCACTTCCTATCTTTTAATTGGGTTAATCCTTTATTTCAGGTAAGCCTCTTGAGTGCCCTGTGAATTCTGATGATCAGTTTTTTATCTAAGGCATAGTTCACAAAAATATTCTCCAATTCTGAGGGTTGTTGATTCACACCAATTACTGTGTCCTTTGCTGTGCGTAAACTTCTAAATCTGATGTAATCCCACTTGTCTATTTTGGGGATTATTGCATGTGCTTTGGGAGTCTTATTTAAGAAGTCTTTTCCTACCTCAATGTCTCCCAGAATTTCCCTAGTATTTTCCACCAGTAGTTTTATAGATTGAGATTTTAGGTTCAGATCTTTGATCTATTTTGAGTTGATTTTTGTTAATGGTGAGAGATGGGGATTTGGTTTCATCTTTCTGCAGGTAGATACCCAATTTTTTCCAGAATCATTTGCTAAAAGTTTTTCTTTTCCCAATGGATTGACTGTATCCTTTGCCAAAAATCAGTTGGCTGGGACCAGCAGGTGACGTGGTGGTTAAGGTGCTGGACACTCCCACACGGCCGACCATGGTTCAAGTCCTGGACCTGGTGGCTTGCTTTCTCACTTTTCTCTCTCTCTCTGTGTGTCTCTCTTTGACCAAATTAAAATGAATGAATGAATGAATTAATAAATAAATAAATAAATCTTTTAAGATATAAGTCGGCTGTATGTTTGGGTATTTATTTATGAGGTCTCTAATCTATTCTATTTGTTCACCTGTCCATTTTTGTGCCAATACCATGATGTTTTGACTATAACAGCTTTATAATACATTTTGGGGTCAGGGAGTAAGATGTCGACCACTCCACTCTTCTTACACAAGATTACTTTGGCAATATGTGGTCTCTTATGATTCCAGACAAATTCTATGATTATCTTTTCTAGATCTGTGAAGAATGTCTCTGGTAATTTGATTAGAATTCTGTTAAATATGTAGATTAATTTGAGTATAATTATATTAATTCTTCTAATCCAGGAATATGGAGTGCCCTCTCACTTTTTTTGTGTCATTGTCAATGTCTCTTTTAAGATTTTCTTTGAAAAAGTCTTTGATGTCCTTAGTTAGGTTTATCCATAGGTATCTTATACCTTTTGTAGCTGTAGTAAAAGGGATTCCTTTCTTCAGTTCTACCTCAGTTGACTAGTTTTTATATAGAAATACTATAAATGTTTGGATGTTGATTATGTATCATGCCACTTTACTGAATTTATTTACTACTTTGAGAAGTTTTTTTCATAGAATCCTTTGAGTCTTCTAAGTATTCGATCATGTCATCTGCAAATAAAGATATGTTCAACTCTTCACTGCCTATTTGAACGCCTTTTATATTATTCCCTTTCCTGATTGCATTGACTAAGACATACATAACTATATTGAAAAAAAAGTGGAGAAAGTGGACAGCTTTGCTGAGTACCATTATACTACATTCACTATAATGTTAGCTATAGGTTTTTCATATATGGCTTTTATTGTGTTGAAAAATGACCCTTCTATGCTGATTTTGCTAAGAGTCTTAATCATGAAGGGATGTTGTATTTTGTTGAATGCTTTTGCTGCATCGTTGAAATGGTCATATGGTTTTATCTTTCTTTCTGTTAATATGCTATATTATATTTACAGTCTTGTGCAAATCAAACCACCCTTGCATCCCTGGAATAAAGCCTACCTGGTTGTGATGAATAATCTTTTTTATATGTTGTTGGATATACTTTGCAAGTATCTTGTTGAGAATTTTTGCATCTATATTCATCAGAGATATTGATCTGCAGGTTTCACTTTTTTGTTATGTCTTTATGATTCATTCCCATGGCTAGTTACAGGACTATTGTAGAATTCAGAAGTGAAGCCATCAGGACCTGGGCTTTTCTTTTTGGGGAGGTTATTTATTACTGATTCATTCCCATGGCTAGTTACAGGACTATTCAGGCTTTCTATGTCTTCCTGATTCAATCTTGATAGATTACATGTATCCAGGAATTTACCCATGTCTTCCATGTTCTCTTGTTTATTGACATACAATTGCTCATAGTAGCCTCTAATGATGTTTTGTCTTTCTACTGTATCTACTGTAATACTGACTGTTTCATTATGTATTTGCTCTTTCTTTCTTCTTAATCAGTGTAGCTAATGGTGTGTCAATCTTGTTAATATTTTCATAGAACCAGCTTTTGCTTTTTTATGTATAGTGCCTTTATTTTCTATTTCATTTTTTTTCTGCCTTAATATTTATTATTCCTTTTCTTCTGGCATTTTCTTTTTTTTTTTTTTTTCTTTACGAGAGGTTTTTGCTATAGGGCGCGTGCACTCTCCAGACAGACAGAGAGAGACAGAGAGATAGAAAGCGAGAAATCACCCCCAGGGGGTATGGGCACGCCGCAATCCCTTCTCCTTCATTCTCCTCTCGGGATCTTGGGCACGCATGCACATGCACCCAGCGTGAGTTTAAGCCACCGCGTCCGGGACTCGAACCGCGGTCGACTACGTGGGAGTCCAGTGACCTAGCCATTACGCTAACTGCTGGTCCCTTCTTCTGGCATTTTCTGTTGTTGTTGTTTTACCAGTTCCCTGAGGCATGATGTTAGGTCGTCTACTTACCACCTTTCCATCTTTTCCTTATGTGCCATAATAGTTATCAATTTCCCTTTTATGACTGCTTTTGCAGTGTCCCGTAGATTATGAAAACTTCTGCACTAATTATCATTTGTTTCCATAAGTCTTTTGAGTTCAGAATTAATTTTCTTAGGTAATTAAGAAGTGATTCAGAAGTAGGTTGTTTAGTTTCCGTGTGTTTGTGTATTTTAGAGAGTTTTTCCTGAAGTTAATATCAAGTTTAATTCTATCACGATCAGAGAAGATATTGGATATAATTGCTATGCCTTTGAATCTGTAAAGGCTTGATGCATTGTCAAATGATTGATCTTTTAAAAGGTTCCATGCAGAAGTGAGAAAAATGTATATTTTATGTTCTTAGAGTCGAAAGTTCTATAGATGCCCGTCAAGTTCATTTGATTTATAGTATCATTCAGGTCCTGTATCTCTCTGTTTCCTTTTTGTCTTGAAGATCTGTCTAAAGGAAATAATAGAGAATTGAGATCCCCAACAATTACAGTGTTGCAATTCATCTCTCCTTTTAGCTCTAGCAGTTTTTTCTTCATGTATTTAGGTGCTCCTGAGTTGGGTGCATAGATATTTATAAGCATTGTGTCTTCATGATGCCCATCTTTGTCTCTTCTTAAAGTTTTTGTCTAAAGGCCTATTTTGTCTGATATTAGTAACATTACTCCAGTCCTTTTCTGATTTCCATGTGTATAAAATATATTTTTCCAGCCCTTCACTTTTAATCTGTGTATATCCATATAGGTAGCTCTGTGTGAGGTTGGAGCCACATGAGAGACCTGGGTCTGTTAAATGAACCAATCTAAACAGGCCAGGCATGGTAGCTCACACCTGTATCCAAGATAACTGGGAGATTAGACCTGGAGAACCACAAAATGGCAAGACCCTGTCAAAAATATCTATTTATTCCTCTCTGTTCCACTCCAGGATCTGCAGCTTAAAATATTTCTAGGGGCCGGCTGGTGGTGTGGTGGATAAACGCACTGGACTCCCACATGGCCAACTGCAGTTCAAGATTCAGACCTGGTGTCTTGCTTTCTCACTTTCTCTCTCTCTTTCTCTCTCTTATCGAACTGGAAAATAGGGACCTGCAATTAGCGTAATGGCTATTTCACTGGACTCCCATGTAGTCGACCGCGGTTCGTGTCCCGGACCCGGTGGCTTAAAACTCATGCCGGGCGCGTGTGCGTGCGTGCCCAAGATCCCGAGAGGAGAATGGAGGAGAAGGGATTTCTGCATGGCCATCCCCCCTGGGGGGTGATTTCTCGCTTTCTGTCTCTCTGTCTCTCTCTGTCTGGCGAGTACATGCACCCTATAGCAAAAAACCTCTTCAAAAAAAATAATAAATAAAACCTGGAAAATAATAATAAATAAAATAATTAAAAAAAAAATTCACATTGAGTGTGTGTGCATGTGTGCCCAAAGTCCTGAGAGGAGAATGAAGAAGAAGAAATCATATCTTGGCCATGCCTCCTGGGGGATAACTTCTTGCTTTCTGTCTCTCTCTCTCTCTCTCTTTCTACCTCTCTGGTGAGTGCATGTGCCCTATATCAAGAATTTTTCTTAAAAAAAACGTAGGAAAAACACCAATATATCAATTGATACTGAAAAAGCATTTGATAAAATATATAATTTATTCGTGATTAAGACTGTCAAGATAATAGAAGGTACAGTTCTTAACACAAGAAGGTATGACAAACCCACAGCTAACGAATACTGAATGGAAAAATTGAAAAGCAGAGGAAGGCGTGTATGTCCATCTCCTCTTCTCATATTCAAGACAGTACTGGAAGTCCTAGCCAAGGAAGTTAAAGTGTATAATATGAAAGAATTCAGATTGTCAAGAAAGAAATTAAATGTCCCAATTTGTAGATCACATGATTATATACAGAGGGAAAGCTAAAAAATCACTGAAAAACTCTTAGATGTCATAAACAAAATGAATAATGGCACAGGATACAAAGTCAGCATTTTAAAAAAAGTAATGATTTTATTCACTAATAACAAATGGACTGAGACAGAAATGAAGAATGCAATCTCAATTATAATAGCCATAAAAAATTACCTAAGAATAAACCTAATCAAGGAAAAGAATGATTTCTGTAAGAAAATTATGAAAAAATGGAATAAAAATATTGAGAAATATACATAAATTGAAAACAAAAACAGATTGTTCACAATTTGAAATAAGCCATAGAGCTAAAATGTTGATAATACCCAAAGTGATATACAAATTGAATGCAATTTTTATCAAAATACCAAAAATATTCTTCATAGAAATAGAAAAAAAAAATCATGAAATTTGTCTGGAATCAGGCCAGCCGAATGGACGCAGTAGCTAAGTGCTATGGTTTGGGACCCAGCTCCCACATTGCCAAGATTCAAGCCTCAGTCCTGATTGCTTTAAGAGTGCACTAGGCATACGTTCTTGCATTCTTCAGGTCCTGTTTGGATGCAGAAATGGAGGGAAAAGTATTGCAGCATGAGCATTCCCCATTGGATGCAGCTTTTGCCCTCTTGCTCTCTCTCTTTCACTCTCTCTCTCTCACACACACACACACTTTCTCTAGAGTATATGCATCCACTGATAATTTAAAAAAAAAAAATCTGGAATTGCAGAAGACACAATTTCCAAAGCAACACTTTGCTAAAAGAATGCATTTGGAGGCACCTCACTACATGGATTTAAAATATAGTACAGAGTCATGATATAAAAGCAGAATAGTACTGGCACAAAAACAGATACATAAAGAAATAGAACAGAATGGAATCTGGAAATAAACCCAACATCGTACAGTCAACTCATTTCTGATAAAGGTCACAGGTCACAAAATAATATAGGAGAGAAATGGCAGTCTTTTCAATAAACAGAAAAGCTAAATAACCACTTGCAGAACAAATGAAGTAGATCCCCCTCATCTCTCACTATTTAAAAAAAATGTACTCAAAATTGATTTAAGCTTTTAATACGTGAGGAAATACTTCAAGGTATTGGAGTAGGCAAAGTTTTCTGAAAAAAAAAAAAAAACCCAAAGCACAAGCAACCCCTAAATTAGACAGATATTTGCACATTTTTGTTTTTTACAGCATTATTCACAGTGGCAAAGACATAGAATCAACCTAAGATCCCAATAACCAATGAAAGAGTTAACAATGGCATATATACAGGATGAAATACAGCTCAACCAAAAAGACTAACTATATTCTATCATTTGACCCAAAAATAAACCTAGAAGACATAGTGATAAGTAAATTAACCAGGTCATGAATGACAAATGCTGAATATCACCTAAATATAGACTGAGTATTCACATACTGAGGTGGAAACTTAAGAATATGATGACATACAAGTGAGAGATTAATGTAGAAACCAGAAGCTTCATGGAGTGGGGACTGGGAACTTAAGAGGGAAGTCTAGGAAAAATGATTACAGACACAAAAATGCCTATGAACATTAGGGATCAGTGTACCACAGCAGAGTAAGGCATGTCACTTGCAATTCAATGTATACTTTAAAAAACTGGTAAAATGATTATAGAATATACACAACATAATGTTCAACAATGATGAAGATAAATTTGTCTGTATCTATTACATACTGTATGCATGCTGTAAAAAACTATGCTGTATCATGTGAAAAAATATAACACATGATTTTTTAAAATTAAAAAAATAAATCAGTGAATAAATATAAGACTAACAAATACAAAAACAATAAAATGATTAGTAGTTGTATTAAAAGTCATTTTCTTTTAAATGCTTTTGTTTATTGCACGTTTAAATTTTCCTTGATAAACGTGTGCTACTTCTGAAATTAATGTGTTTTTAAAAGAGATTTTTACTATAGGATGTGTGTGATCACCAGAGACAGAGAGAGGCAAAGAGAAAGAGAAAGTGGAAAATCACCTGCCAGGGGAATGGCCACTCTGCAATTCCTTCTCCTCCATTCTTCTCTTGGGGTTTTGGGCTCACGTGCACATGTACCTGGCATAAGTTTTACGCTGATAGTTCTGGGACTGGAACTGCTGTCGACTATGTGGGAGTCCAGCAACAGAACCATTATGCCATCTGGTGGTCCCACGAGTTGTTATTTTTATAAATCTGGTTATTTTATTCTCTTGGAATGGACTTTAGGACATCCCAACTATGAACGTTTCTCTCTCATTAAATAGAAGCTCATTAATTCTTTTTGGTTACATTGTTGCTGCAGTTGCTTCTAGCTTTAGGAGTAATGCAACCACACTGGCAGATATAATCTGTAACAGTCCCCTGAATAAAATAAAAATTTTATAAATGAGACTAAAATGTAATGAAGAAAAAGCTTGTTACAGTTTATGAACTCAAAAATCAAAAAGAAATTTACTGCTTTGTGTCCTATTGTAGTATATTGTATGTGGTCACATAACTTTGGATTAGTAGTGGGCCCAATTCTTGAAAAACGTTAGTTCGCTCTTCTGAGTTGAATTTCTCTTTCCATAAATACTTTAGAAATACTCTGTGAAAGATCTGGCATCTGACCTTTGCTGTTACTTAAGCATAGTTTTGTCTCTTCACATCCACTCCGTTAAATTGTTCCCTTTCTCCTTTCTCTTATTGTCATCAATAACACTAGAAACTCCCATCTTCATTTTCTCAGGTAATTGGATTGGTGAATTATTTTAGCATTAATCTGTATTTTTTTTTTTTTTAGCAAAACTTCCCTTCAATGTAACTTCCAACCTTAATGTATTTTTTATCTCTTTCCCATAATTAAATTGGACATGATTTCTTAGAATCTTGAAAGTAGAAGATTGGAAAAGCACCATTGCTTCCCATGAGGTCAATGAAGTTTAGTACATTTTATTTTTGTCAGTAAATTTCTACTTGTCTTTTTTTATACTCTTTTAAGGATCTGGAATTAATGAATGAGAGGATGTCTTTTATATCTTCCTTCTGTGCATCTTCACTACTTCCAGTAGCACTTTGTAGTAGAAATAACACACAATTTAAAGGGACCATGTCAGCCATGGAATTTTATACCTTGTAACAGTTATAAAATGACTAAAATATATGCATGCAGTTTCCTAAAGAATTTTTGAGCTATTTTAGCATATATGAACTGTCTTTACATTGGTAGCTGGTTATTACAGTTGCATAGAATAGGACTCTCTCGAAAATTACATAATTCATTCTACTGTGGTCATCCATTCTTCAAGTACTCAGCATTTATCATGGTACAATCAGGGGTGTGGTGGTATGGTCAGAAATAACAAAGAAAAAGTAACAAGTGAAATAAAAATTTCACTATACAAACCATGTATTCTGTAGGAACAGTGAGAAACCAGAACTAAGTATTATTTGGTACTAGTTAAAAAAGACATCAGGGGATTTAGTGTTTAGCTAAGTCTGCAGGAATAGACTTGATGCACCAGAAGGAAGTGCATCAATTCACCATGGATTCAGATTATAATGGGTGTATTTTATGTACGGAGTTTAAAAACAACAATAATCCAGTAAAGTCAGCCACACTTTGGTCCAGCTGAGGTGGAAATAGGCCGCTGTTTCAATGCTGGAGTCACATGGGAAGGCCTGGGATTTGGATCCCAGGTTGACCTAAATATACCCATGATCCTTCAGTGATTCGGGGATGGTGATGTGATGAGACTCTGTCAAGGGTACTTCTCTCCCATCTTCATTCTCTCTCAAGAATAAATAAATTAATTAAGTAAAATAAGTCAGTCTTGTTTTAAGAAAAACAGTATGTGGACAATTCTAAGCGATGTCAGTTAGAAAATACTTTGAAACATATGTTTTGTTTAATTTGAAATCTTTGCTGGAATTAAAGTATTGTAATATTTTATAAAAGCTTCAAATTAGCATATTTTATTACTATCATCAGCATTTTCATTTTGCACAACTGTGAATTTAGAAAATTCCGGATAAATTTGGTTGGTTGGCTCCCAACACACAAAGATTCGTATGCACATGTTCACTTAAGACTTAGAATAAATGTTCATAAAATGTCAGAATTATTTAGGTCAAATTTGGGTGCACTTTTTGTTTTCTTTTTCTTGTTCAGCATTTTACAGGTTATTTGTGTTTTCAATGCTTTTGAAATGTTTGCCTGTATACTTGCTTTTAAGTAGTAGGTTTAAAATAAATAATGACAGCTTATTACTTGAAAATAAATGAATTACATCCATTCTTTTTGTATGAATACTTGAAGGTTTTAAATATGTTTATTAGAAAATTGAAAAAGGATACAAAGTGTGGCTTATAATATTTTTGCTTGTTAAGGAAAAATTTATTTTGTGCATGAGATATTTTGTTGAATTTGAATAAAATCTTTAGATTAAAATTTAATTTTAAAAAATTCCAAATATTTTAAAACAGAATAAATACAAAGAATAATGTATGTTACTAATTTTTAAATGATTATCATTAATATTTATTTTGTCATATAAGGAAAAGAGTGTTAAATTACTTATTAATATTGTTGCATATGCTTGGTAAGTACTGAACAATAATTCATCCAGAAAAAGGTAAATAAAATGTCATGGCTGGATACAGGGTACATAAGACAGTTTAGCAGGAAATGAGATTATTAAAGTAGGCAAGAGTTATAAATTGTTCTAGTGTGCAGATCCTAACTTGGAAAGTCTCATTGATTGATTGATTGCTTCATGTATTTATTCATTCATTCAATGGTAATTTATTGAGTCTCTATTATATTTTATGTATTTTACTCAGCACTGACATTATAGACATGAGGAAGAAAAACTCAGAGCCTATTTTCACAGTTCATGTAGCTTAACTTTCAAAATCATATAGAACAGAAATTGAAAAACTTCATAGCTGCAAACTACTAATTACATAGAAAGTCAATGCTGCTAATAAAAACACTCTTGCCATTGTATTATAGGATTTTAATGATTATTTTCTCACATAAATCAGTAGTATACGAAAGGTCAACCATTAGTAAAATGTCATTTTTTTACCTTTACTTTAAATCATCTGATAACACTGTATGTTTTTATCATATGCAACATGATAGTTTAAAGTACACATATATTATACTTTAGTTTACTAAAATTGGTTACATTAGCACAATTGGCTATATTTAGCTAATTACCAAATGCATTATAACACATAGTTGTCATTTCTGTAGTGAGAAAACATAAAGTTCACTGTCTTTTTATTTTTCAGGAATACAATGTATCATCATAATTATGATCACCTAGATGAATAACACATTTATAAAAATTTGTTCTTTCCAAAGAATTATCTAATTGTAATGATGTACTCTTTGACCAACATTTCCTCATCTCCCCACTCCCCTAACCACTCTAGCCTCTGGTAACCACCATCCTACTTTCTCTTCTATCAGGTTGACTTTTTCAGGCTCACATTTGAGTAAGAACATTTGACAGGACCTGCAGTTAGCGTAATGGCTATGTCGCTGGATTCTCATGTAGCCGACTGCAGTTCAAGTCCTGGACCCAATGGCTTAAACTCACGCTGGGTGCGTGTGCATGCATGCCCAAGATCCCAAGAGGAGAATGAAGGGGAAGGGATTGTGGTGTGGCCATCCCCCTGGGGAGTGATTTCTTGCTTTCTGCCTCTCTGTCTCTCTCTGCCTTTTTGGCGAGCACACACGCCCTATAGCAAAATTCTCTCAAAATAAATAAATAAATAAATAAATAAATAAATAAATAAACAAACAAAAACAAATATTTGACATATATTTTTCTGTGTCTGGTATATTCCACTTATTATAATATCCTCCAGGTTCATCTAATTGTCATAAAGGTAGGATTACATCCATTTTTACAGAAGATTATTATTCTATTGGGTATATATACCACATTTTCTTTGTCTATTTATCCATTGGTACTTGCAGTTTGCGTCCATATCTTGGGTACTGTGATACAGATGGTAGTGCAGCTATCTGTGTACTGAATTTCTTTCCTTTATAGGTACAGTAGGAGGATTGCTGGGTCCTATGATAGATCTAGTTTTAATTTTTCGTTTGTTTGTTTGTTTGCTTGTTTTTTAGAGATATTTCCAGAAAGTGAGAAATCACCTCCCCAGGGGGATAGCCACGCTGCAATCCCCTCTCATAGGTTCTCTTCTCAGAATTTTAAGTTTTAAGCCGCTGGGTTCAGGACTCAAACTTCAATCAGCTATGTGGGAGTCCAGTGATGTAAGCATTACACCCTCTGTTGGTACCTAATTTTAATTTTTTGAGGGACTTCCATACCATTTTCCATCATGGTTATACTAATTTACATTCTCATCAATAGTGGATAAATGTTCCCTTTCTCCTCAAATTCACTAGAACTTGTTAACTCTTGTCTATTTCATAATGGGTATTCTAACTAGAGTAAGGTGATATCCTATTGTGCTTTTAATTTATATTTCCTTGACATGCAGTGATGTTGAGCATTTTTCATATACCACCAGGACTCAAATTGCAGATGGCCATGTTAGAGTTCAACACCTTAACAACTATGCCACCCAACGGCCCCAATAACGTCGTTTTTTTTTTTTTTTCTTTAAGTGTTTTCATTGAACTGTGAGAAGTACTGTCACTGGATTTGTGGTTACTTATCAAAGAAGCCTTCATAGTGATACAATTCAGAAATAAAATATATTGATGTCTAAACAAAAAATTTCTGTGTATAAGGTCATATTAGGTAAATGATTCTTATCAATCTTAAAGTACAAATATCTTTACTATAATACTATAAATATTTGTTATCAGATTTTAATCTTATGTGTTCTTTTCAATTTTTGGTCTTTTAATATAGTGTGTATTAGTTTCTGTCTTGTCAAAACTAGGTTATATTGTAAATCAAGTTTAAATATCCAGATGGACTATGAACATTAACTTACCAAAATTTACTTTGAAATTTCAATTTAGACATCACCTAAATCATAAACCTACATTTTTTATATAGCTATGTGTCTGCTTGTGCTTTTATGTAGCTGTGATATTGACACAAAACCATTTATATATACAAGTCTTTTAATTTGTATTGTGTAATTAAAATGCATAGTCTGTTGCTTAAAATTAATAGAAACCATTTAAAATATGAAAACAAGTTTTGAAACAATTTATTTTTTACAGTCATTGAATTATCTTAACTCTGCTTAATATTTAAAGACTACAGTGTTGTAAGTTCACATAGATTTGTCTTTCAAAGATAAGATCCTTGACTGTTCACACATTGTTTATTAATAAATTCAAAACAAGTTCCCTAGACATCACATACATTAACTTCTACATGAAATTATGACTAAAAAAACCCTCAATTTTTTTAAACAATTATTTAATTTTATTTATCATTATTATTTTTTAATTTGCTCAGAGTACATGTGTTCACCAAGAGAGATAGATGAGAGAGAGAGAAAGAGAGAGAAAGTGACAAAATAAGTCACTAAGTTTAGGACTCAAACCAAGTCTGGACTGTTGGACATGTGGGAGTCCAGTACCCTAATCAACATGCCACTTGCTGGCCTCAAGGCTCTAAATTCATTTTTTTTTTCATTAAGAATTACTTATACCCTATAGCAAACACCTCTCCCCCCCAAAAAAAAGAATTATTTATTTAATTTTACTTATCATTAGAATCACTATTAGTATTATTAATTTGCTATAGGGCACACGTGCACACCAGAGAGAGATACAGAGAGGAAAATGAAAAAGCAAGTTGCCAGATCCAGGGCTTGAACCATGAGAGTCCAGTACCTTAACCACCACTCCACTTGCTGGTCCCAGCCTCTAAACTTCTAAAAGAACACTTGCCTAAACTCCCTCTTTTGAGCTGATAGTAAGACTCAGTCAAGTTGGTACTATCTTATGTTCAACAAAGTTAGTTTCTTTGGATAACTGGTTTTCCAGATTGCTTTTGTATGGGGGAGACTGGCTTCAATAACAATGGGTTAGAGTCACACAAAATCATTGATTAACAATGTGTGTCAAGTGTTTGAGTTAAACCTGCAATTAAGAATTGCCAATTGAAAGCTTCACCAATTTGTCTGTGTTTTTAACATATCAACTTTCTTCAGTTTTTAATTCTATTCCAATATGTTACAATCAAATGTCTGTCATTATTAATAATTTTCTAGCAAATACCCTTGATCATATGTTTTCTCTCTCCTTCCATCATATGAGCTTCCATAAACACTTAACTCCTACTTGAATTCAGCTATCTACTTTTTCCCTACCTAATCACATAGTCTGAAATTGCTAGAGAAAGAAAAGTAAGCTGACAGTTTGCCATTTGAAATCATATCTACCAACTTCTACTTCACCTACAGAACTACCTCGAAATTCTGCCACTACTCCCAGTAAGTTGCTTTCTGATTCTGCTGTTTCATGACATATATTTCACTTCAAAATACTGCCGACATTTTTTTCACTATTTTCCTTGAAGATTTGAGTCTTTGTTGAGAAAGTAGAAGATTTTTACTGGAATTTGCCCTTCATCCATGACAAAATCTTTAAAATTCTGTGATTGTGTGTAAATGTGTTTCACTTTGTTACTATATACAAAATGCCCCTGGTTCTCAGAGTCCAGTCCCAAGAGGAGCAAATGATAAGTTGGTAAGTCAAATAAAAATGCCTGATAATATGAGTTTTTCGTTTTTTAAATACTAATATTTGATGTTCTTGCTAAGCAACTTATGCAATATTATTGTCATATGACTCATTTTGAGAGATAAATTTTCAATATTTTGACTTCAGAAAAGGAAGGTTTTTTCCTGTTTTTTTTTTTTTTTTTCTTTTTATTCTTCAAATACAAAGACTGCGTTTGAACAGTTTTTTTTTTTTT
>NW_006160111.1:1129173-1146814 GCF_000334495.1 Tupaia belangeri chinensis | reverse complement strand
GGGGACGCGACCCGTGGTCGACTACGTGGGAGTCCAGCGACATAGCCATTACGCTAACTACTGGTTCCCAACAGTCTTTTAATTTAAGTCAAAGAGCAACTTGTGAAAAAAATTTAAAAAGCATAACCTGCAGTGTTACAAAAGTATAGTAAGTTAAGTATACCTTAGTAAACATTAAATGGTCCAACAGAAAATTTTAATTTTAAAAATGTATCTTGGAACCAGCAGATGGTGTAATGGCTATGTGCCACCAGACTCCCATGTAGTCGACCTTGGGTTGAGTCTCAGATCTGGTGGCTTAAATTCACTCCAGGTGCATGTGCGTATGTGGCCAAGATCCCGAGAGGAAAATGGAGAAGAGATTGTGGAGTAGCCATCACCCCTGGGGGGGTGATTTCTCACTTTCTGTCTCTCTGGTGAGCACATATGCCCTATAGCAAAAAACTCTCCCCCCCACACACACACACACACAAAAAATGTATCTTAACATTTATAGTACTAAATTACAAATTTAGTATGAAGAATTGAACTTTTGGGACCAGCAGTTAGCATAATGGCTATGTCGCTGGACTCCCACGTAGTTGACCATGGTTCAAGTCCCGGACCTGGCAGCTTAAACACACTGGGTGCGTGTGCGTGCGTGCCCAAGATCCAGAGAGGAGAATGGAGGAGAAGGGATTGCAGTGTGGCCATCCTTCCTGGGGGGTGATTTCTTGCTTTCTGTCTCTCTGTCTCTCTCTGTCTTTCTGACGAGCTCACGCACCCTATAGCGAAAAACCTCTCCAAAAAAGAAAAAAAAAAAAGAATTGAACTTTTGTTTTTGTTAATTTCATTTTCTACTACAATTCATCTATTTTTAGCTGATTTTAAATTAATGCCTAGAAGTAAAGAGCTTTGAAAGTCAGTTTATAGTATGTTCCTTTGTTGTCTCTAAAGCAAAGGCTGCTCTAGTCATAGGTTATTATTGTAAGATATGCTCCCCTGGACATTTTTTCTCATTAAAATGCATCTCTTTAACATACTACATCTCTTGTGTTCTATTTACATATTGATTCATATGCATATATGCAGATGCATGATTCACATAAACTTTTATAAAATCATCTAAGGGAAAAAACTGTATGCATTTGCCCAAGGGCTTGAAACTTTAAAAAGCTAAAGAAGACAGAGGGTTAAAATAAATATCATAGCTGATCAAGATTCTTATCAATATATCATTCCTTTTAGGAAAATATTTCTGTATGGTAAATTTTTTATGTCTAAAATGATGGGCAATTCACTTTTTAAAAATTTTCTTCTTTGAAATTTCAATTTATAATGAAGACACATCAAATACCCCCAGACCACTAACTGTAATTTTAACAAAATATAGCTAGTACTCACTGGAAGAACTCATTTGATATGTCGGTAGTGTTTCCCAAGACCAATATCCTATGTACACATAGTACAATAAATGCTTTGAAATGATTATATAATGAAAATGAAGGGATGATTAAGTGTGAAAACCTTAAGAGAGAATAGATTTGACTGTATGATTACTCAAAAGATTGAACAGTTCAGGGTCAAGAGCTTTATGTTTAGAAGCACATTTTTTTTCAATAAAAAATTGTATTTACTTAGAAGCATTCAGAATGTCAATAAAACAGCTGCAGCTTTTTTTTTTTTGCAATTACAGAGTGGTATTCATTTAACAGAACAACAATTATTTCGTATAAGCTGCATCAGAGACAACAGAAGATGAAAAAACTACCATCCTCATATGTAACTAATTTGTGCTGTGCACCAACAAGAACCTGCTTTAAATTTCCATGCCAATTTACAACCCCCATACTGCACCAGGCAAGGTTAGTGGCTATTGAAAATACCACCAGGACAGGGCTATCTAAAGACACATTCAGTATTGTGTTAACTATACAAAAAAGACACTGTACAGTTTAAAAACAAATCTTACACAGCCTTACATTTCAATTTTTTTCTTTAAAAGAAGTGAGTTGTGTCCAGGGGGTTAAATCTTTTATAGACAAGGGAAAAAAAAAAAAAAAACTATGCTAGAACCAACTTATTCATTACCATCTTCTTCTTCCTCTTCGTCCTCTTCATCTTGCTCTTCGTCCTCTTCATCTTCCTCTTCTTGCTCATTTTCTTCATCTTCCTCGTTTTCCTCCTCCTCCTTTTTCTTGCTCTTTTCAGCCTTGACAACTCCCTTTTCTGCTGCATCAGGTTTCCTTTAGCTTGGCATGCAGGAGTATCCTTTTCGTACTTTTCCTTCAGCTTAGCAGCCTTCTTTTCACAAGGCTGTTTATCATCTGCAGCAGTGTTAATCCACATCTCTCCCAGTTTCTTTGTAACATCACCAATGGATAGGCCAGGATGTTCTCCTTTGATTTTTGGGTAGTATTCAGAACAGAATCAAGAAAAAGGCTGAAGGAGGCCTCTTGGGTACATTGGGATCCTTGAACTTCTTTTTTTTTTTTTTTCACCTTTAGGAGGGATATAAGTTTTCATTTCTCTTTCATAACGGGCCTTGTCTGCTTTTGCCATATCTTCAAACTTTCCTTTCTCTTTAGCAGACATGGTCTTCCAGCTCTCTGAGCACTTCTTAGAAAACTGAGAAGGTGACTGAAGCATCTGGGTGCTTCTTCTTGTGCTCCTCCCGGCAAGTTTGCACAAGGAATGCATTTGATGACATTTAGCCTCTCGGCTTCTTAGGATCTACTTTGCCCATGTTTAGTTATCTTTCCTTCGCGAGGCACAGAATCGCCCAGTGCCTGTCCAGCTCGCATTTGCCCCGGTGCTGTCTCTGTGGAACTCAATGTACTGCAATGGCTGTAGAAGCAGATCTTTAAATGTAGAATTGCATTAAAATATATTTATTTTAAAATGTGGCAACATTCAGAAATACAAAAAAACAAATGAGATATACTGCATCTATTTAATATTTGAAGCTATTTTGTTTGTTTATTTATCTGTTTTTTGAGTGAGAGAGAAAAAGGCACTCTGAACAGAGTTTTCACATTGGAATTCACGCCAGTCTCAGGCAGCCTTGATCAGATGGGCACACCTGTCTCCAGGGTATTCAGGCAGGTCTCGGGATATAAACTCAGGACCTTTCCTATTTGTATCCTGTTGCATCTTCACTAGCCCACCGCCAGGCCCCTACTACATTTATATTTAAAAAGCTATCATAATGATTAATCTCAAATATATAAACATTCCTTACAATACAGGATTTTTTTTTTCTGTAGAATGAATATAGGGATTATGTTTGATGTCTGTCCTGTGAAGCTGGATGCTTTCACAATGAATTTGATTTTACAAGATAGATTGAGCTTTAGAAGCGAAGTAAGCAATATTAATTAATAGGTGACCTGGAGCACTTCAATTAAAATTCAAAGGCTATTGTTTTGATATTTTCTCATCAGCTAACTTATATTAAAGCAATAAAATTAGTTTCTGTAGACATAAACTTCTACCATATGCTATCATATATAACAACTGAAAGAAAACACTTCTGAATGATCCCTTGACTTTCATCAGACAAGGCTTCCAGATCTCTTAGTAGAAACCGAGCGGAGAAAAGACAGTAGATACTGTCTGCTCTACTGCCTGCTAACTTTCCAGTACTTTTGCTGTAAGAATAGTGAGTTAGATCATCTTTTCTGGGTGAAGAACAGGGTAGAAATTAAGGACTTACAGATTCCTGTACAGATGACAACCTGAAAGCTTTGGCGCATCTTCTTTTCAAAATAAATCAGGATAAAATGGAAAAAAAGAAGAGACAGATATAAGCATGGCATTATCCAATTTTATAGTATAATTTTGAAATCAGTCTAAGAAACAGAACCAAGAACTTTATTTGTGTTCATCAGTTATACCAAGTCTTTTAACCAGATGAAAGAAATTTGCCAGGTATTGTTATATTTTATGTATACATACTCCTGACACAGAATTGTCAGCCATAACCTCAATATTTTAGTTATTATGAAGCAGACTATATCAAAGTACAGCTCAATAATCTTTTGTTGACAGATAATTTATTTCACTGCCTGCTCTTGTGCCATTGAGCAGTATAAATATTAGTCTGAAACATAAAAACAATGATAGACGTGGGAATAACAACTCTATTTTCTCAAATACAGAAACTGTAGTTGTGTGAGTAGTACATGTATTTTCAGAGGTATAACGATATAGCCTAGAACTGCTGATCAGGTCACATCAAGAAGCAGTGATTTCATCACAAACCATAATCATTGTCATTGTTTTTCACGTGGGGTCCTCAGGCCAAATGACTCAAAGAGTGAGCCCCAATAAGCCACTGTAGATTTAACAGGGACAATGCCAATAAAGCACTAACATTCACACAGCTTCCTCACACGGCAGTCTCCAGAGGAACACACAGACAGAACTGGGTTGATAAATATTTCAAATAGCCTTTATCTAGTAGTTCTAAGCATTTCTTATTGACAATATCAAGGGCTTTAAGGAGGTGTTCTGCATAATAAATGCACAAATACAGTTATAGGAAGGTCTTTGAAGGATAATGCTTTTTAATTTAATAGATGGGTTATAGGAACAGTAGTGAGCAGTTTGCCAGGGATTCCAACTCTAACTGAAGAAACACTGCCAACTCTGTGAGTCAGAATGTGAAACTAAGTAATTCAGAATATTCGGAAAAGCAGTCCAAACACAGAAACACCTGAAACCTCAATATTGAGTCAATTTACATAAATCACATTGAGAAATCCTTTCATCTTAATACATACACCCAGTAATACTGATATGGAGACCATGTAGAGAAGATAGAAATGCACTAATATTTGATTGAAGGGATACAATTTTATATAGCTGGATGATGTCTTAACAGAACGTGGTACATGGATGCTAAAAGATGTTAAGCAAGGTAGAAGGGAGAACAATAAAAGGAAGTACACATAAACTCTGCATTAGCTACACACTGCATAGGCCGGCTAGGGAAGGGCTCTCACATACTGAAATTTTATTTCCTCTCCAGTTAATCAGCTGTCAGTTCCAACAAGGTTATGGAATTCTCTGTGAAGAGGCTGTCTTGAAATTAATGAGGAGCTCATTGATGGCTGTTCATTGAAGATGAATGGAAAAATTCCTGACCACCCCCTAAGCTTCGCAAATAGAAATGCTGTTTTTTCTGTAAAGTGGTATTCTGTGCTCGCCTTTTTTCTTGACCAGGTATATGCGGATGAATGTGTGTTAAAGCACATTATCAGTTGTTTTCCAGTAGGAACAACTCTCTAAGACGTAAGTGCTTTTAGGCAATACAAAGGCTAATAGAAAAATTGAAGCATTTAAATAGGTTTAGTTCCAACTTATTTCTTTTATGCATATTTACGTCAGTAAGCACTGAGAGTCATTCTTGGTATCTGGGAATAATGCATTTATCAACAAACAGTATTTTTGTTATCAGTATATTATATTATATTATATTATATTATATTATATTAGATTATGAATATCTAAGATAGGGGTATGTGAAACATCTATTATCTATCTATATTGCCTACTTTACCTATCTATCTGACAGATGGCTTTCTCTAAAGCACTGACCATAGTAATTCAACTAATAAAATGAACCAAGAAGAAATAGCTGATTAACAGAATCAATAGAGTCCTGTTAATTGAATCTGTGCAAATTTTAATCTTCAGAATAGAAACTAAAACTGAATGTGAAGGTCTAGCACTGTTTTGATGAGAAAACTAATCAGGAATTTAGGTATATAGACAGACAACACAAAAATAATAGGAAACAAAATGTTTTCTTCTTAATAGAGAAAGGTTATTTCTTTTTCCTTTTCTTTTAGTATTTTTAAAACCTTTTTTCAGATCTAATCTTGTGAAAAACACCAACACATTCTATACAGAAAACAAAGTATTAGTTCTGGTTGAAGGAGGGAGGAAAAGTTACATGCTGTGTCATGTTAATCTCCCCAGTCTCTCACCACCCAACACTCCTGTAGAGGTTTCCTATTGTAATAGTGTTTCTCTTAGTGGAAAGACTGTCTCATATCCTGAGATGGAGATGGACTTTGGGTTTGCCAAATAAGTGCAAATATTACAGCTGATATTTTTTGTGCCATGATCCAGATACATTATATCATGTGCAAGGGCGTCCTTGTATGCAAGGGGTTAACAACAATATGAGAAAACTGTCTGGCACATGGTAAAAATAATGCCATAATAATAATAACCAGCATTTGGGGAGCACTGCGAAGGCACTGTGGAATATTGATTGTGCGGATAGCAAGAGTCTGACTACTCAGGTGAGCTACTTGATCCTCTCATGAACACCTAGGAGTTTCCATAAATGTGTTTTACTTCTCAGGGCTTTATGTTCTTTTCTCTATAAAATGTAGCTAATCACCTAGAACAGTGTGAGGCCATATGTAAGTGCTTTATAAGCTCTGCAATTATCATTATTACTATACTAGGTATAATTATTGTTAATACCTTGTAGATTTTTAATGAGATTTAAATGAATTTATACATAAGGTGTTTAAAGGCTTGCATGTTTTAAGTGCTCCAGAAATATTAGGACAATTTACCTGCATTATTGAATCCTTGCCATAGCTGAAACAGGTGGCTACTAATACCAATCACATTTTACATTTGGCATGAAACAAGTGGCAGCTATATAATAGCAAAGTCAGTTTCAAATAGTACCATTTTGTCTGTGAAAGCTTTTTCCAAGTTTGTAAGTCACGATTACAATGATCTTTCCTCTGGGTCAGCAGGTGGTGTGGAGGTTAAGGCTCTGGATCGCACATGTTCATCTTCTCAGTTCAAGTCCCAGACCTGGCTGCTTGAAAATCACTCTGGACATGTGTGTGTCTGCCCAAAACCCTGAGGAAGAGTGGAAAAAAAGATTGCAGCATGACCATTCTACATGGGGAGTGATTTCTCACTTTTCCAATCTCTATGTATGTCTCTGTGTGTGTGTGTGTGTATGCGTGTAGCAAGCATAGGCACCCTATAGCAAAATTAAAATAAATAAATAAATAAATAAAAAACAAAAAAAGAAAGAAAGAACATAATTATCTGTCCTCCAAATTAGTAATATTTAAATTTTCTAAGTTTTGAGTTAAGGAATGGAATGCTAGTCTTTCAGTTCAAGATCACAGTAAATTGTTGAGGCAAGATTGGAAATTTATTCTTCTGAGGGACCAACAGTTAGCATAATGGCTACGTTGCTGGACTCCCATGTAGTCAACTGTGGTTCAAGTCCCGGACCTGGTGGCTTAAAACTCACACCGGGCACATGTGCATGCATGCCCAAGATCCAGAGAGGAGAATGGAGGAGAAGGGATTCCGGCATGGTCATCCCCCCGGGGGGTGATTTCTGTCTCTCTGTCTGTCTCTTTCTGGCAAGTGCATGTGCCCTATAGTAAAAACTTCTCCAATAAAAAAGAAAAGAAAATAAATTTATTCTTCTGAGACAAAATAGATCAAATTATGTCTGCAAACTGGAAAAACTTTTGTTGAGAAAATAATTGTTGAGATTTTTAAAAACAATGATTATTTTGGATTATTTGTTGGGATTTTTAAAAACAATGATTATTTTGTGTTTGATATAATTCCTCTCATCGAAAATCAACTCCACTAATAGATACTGCTAATTAAGATCTTGCAAGTCCATATTTACTAACATTTAGATTTAACTCATGTTACTATAAATTACTCATGCTTTGCTGACCAATTGATACTCCTTGCAATATTTTCCTCTCAAAAATTTTCTAAAGTTCTTGGAGACCCAAAGCTTTAGAAATAAGCCTACTCTTCTACCAAATGATTACATCTACCACAGTATTTTTCTTCTCCAGCCCCCAAAACTTTCAGGCCTACGTTGCTAACAGCTATAGTTTGAAGACCTAGATCAAACAAAATCAACAAAACCATGATAACAGATAGCCATAAAATGTTGGTAAAAAGGTTTGTAATAGATCTGTATGAGCCCCTTTGGGCTATTTTTGTAACTTAGGTTTCAATGCAATGATGTTTGTGTCCAAGGAAGTGCAATCGTTTTGTATAGGCTGAGTATTTAGTTCATCTGTAAAGCCACGTCTCTCTCTCACTAAGGCTCAGGAAGATAGCGTGTGGAAGAGGGTTCAGGAACTCACCTTGTAGCTAAACTATAATGCTCTCAATTTACTCCTCTTTGGAATACGTGGCCATTTAACTATATTACATAAGATACTTGTAAAAGTTGATTTTAAGAAAATCCCACTAGAGTACTAAACAGAGCTGGTCATATTTATACCCAGTCATGGACAAGGCTTTGGTGAAAGTTGTGTGTTGTTTTGAATAGTATATTGCTATTTGGGAGATAAGAAGGTAGCACTGAGACTGAAAAATTATTTGAGAGACCAGTAGATGTAGCAGTTTTGTCCCTGGCCCACATATCCGATGATTCCAGCCCCAGACCTGGTGGCTTGTAACACTTGCCAGGCATGTGTATGTCTCTCTCTCTCTCTCTCTCTCTCTCTCTCTCTCTGTGTGTGTGTGTGTGTGTGTGTGTGTGTGTGCCCAAGATCCCAGGAGGAGAATGGAGAAGAGGAGATTGTGGTGGTGTGGTGTGGCCAACCCTGAGGTGGGGATTTCTTACTTCTTTCTTACTTGTAAGCACATGTATCCTAAGGCAAAAGTCGCTTAAGTAAGAAAAAAAGAAATTCACCATTATGCATGAGATTAAATGCAGTAGCAGATAGTCTACACACCACCCAAACATGTTGCAATAATACGGTAGAAATACAAGTTTCTGCTATGAGAGTTCATGAATTGAAATACCACCTGGGTGATAACTGTAAGAGAATTCCTTACACTTTCTACACCTCAGTTTGTCTTTAAAATGGGGTTAATAACACAAACATAACTTATAAAAACACTCTTTTTAATTGTCAGAGGTAGCATGTACTAGATAGAGACAGAAGGGGGGAAAGAGAGAAAGAAGAAGAAGAGAGTGTCTGTAAGTGGGTATAGCCATGCAGTAATTTCTTCTTCACTTCTCTATCTTAAGATTTGGGAAACGCATAAAGATGGGCTTGGAGTGTTTTCCAAGCTGCTGGGGCCCAAACCTTACCCTGAATAAAAGTTAATCACCTGGTATCGGATTTCTTTAACCACTAGACTACTGGGTCAGCCCCATAAAAGCGTTTTCTTGGAAGAAAATTATCAGAGATTATGTCCTCAATAAACAGTATAGTTATTATAATCACTTTGCCACGTTACTAACAGAAATTTTTGTTTTGTTGTTTTTTGGAGAGGTTTCTGCTATAGGGCACGTGTGCTTGCCAGAAAGGCAGAGAGAGATAGAGACACAGAAAGCAAGAAATCACCCCCCTGTGGGGATGGCCATGCCACAATCCCTTCTTCTCCATTCTCTTTTCAGGACCTTGGGTATGCACGCACAAACGTCTGGCATTAGTTTAAGTCACCAGGTCCGGGACTCGAACAATGGTCAACTACATGGGAATCCAGCGACATAGCCATTATGCCAACTGCTTGTCCCACTAGCAGACTTTGTTCTTTCAAAAACTGTCACTTTTTAAAAAGCAGCTTGTAATTTTCACTTATTCTAATCTTAAAAAAAAAGTGAATTGTAAAACATATGAATACAAACACTAATAAATTATGAAACATAATCCATAAGTAAATTCTTTGTAACCTGAGCTAAAGAATAACGTAGATATATGTTAACCGCAAAAATGTCTTTATGAATATTGAATAATGAACACTTTATAAAAGAGTAAAGGTTTTATGATTTGACTTTGTAGAAGTAATAAAACATCTGTATGTGTATGAAAAGGGTGGATATATATAATTGCATAGCCATGGGTATATATTAGAAATAGGTATCCTGAATGTTTTTTATTTTATTCTTTACCCTTTCTATGTTAACATAATTTTCAATCTGAGTTATAAGTAAGCAGAAAAAAATTATAAGTTAAAAGAAAGATATAAATGAGTACATTTTAACTGAAAAAAGTTTCATATTAACTTATTTAACTTTTTCTAAATGCATGTGAAGAAAGAAATCATCTTATAATTAAAATTTCAGTCAAATGTGAATAGAGTTATTTAAATAGTAAATTTGCATTTTACATCAAATATGGTAATACAGACTGCACCTGTGTGTGTAAGAGACTTAAAAATGTGCTGTTGGGCTTGTCTTTGAAAGTATAAAGGGAAAATATAAGGCCTTATAAATGTATTAGTAGCTTTATAACTTAACTCACATTTGCAGTAAACTATTCTAGCTTTTGAGAGTGTGACCTCTTATTTATTTTCTGTTTCATACTGTATCAAGTAATGTATATATTCCTTAAATATGTACAACTGGCAGTGATGTTTAATCTAGAACTTAGTATTCTTTATCATTAAATATCCTTTTCTTCTTTGTTTTATGATAATGATTTTCCTCTTGGGACTTCATGAAACTTTCACAAATGCAAACTTAGATTGTTCTCAATAATTTAAGTCAATATTTTTAATCTAGATGGCATAAAGATACTCTGTTGTACTATCCTGGTTCATAAAATACAGAGTATGACTTCCATGCCAAAGTGTTTGGCAATCTCTATAGCCTTCTAAGGCCATCTAGACACATAAAAGGGATGAAATATCATAAAAATTCAATAATCACTTCATTGTATTCTAAGCGGAAATGAATGTAGTAACAGGGCATGACTACATAATTATCGATACTTTTAAATATTCTCTTAGATTTTATAAGTTACCAAAAGAAGCAACATACATCTTAGGATGTTACTGTTTATGAAAACTCTTTTCTAGATAGTATGCGTAGCTCAGTTCAGTTCTGGAAATAGATCTTTAGGTGACACGAGGTGACTTGGTGGTTGAGATGCTGGACTCCCACATGACTGACTGGTTTGAGTCCCAGACCCAGCAGCTTGAATCTCACACTGGGTATACATGCATGCATGCCCAAAATCCCAGGAGGAGAACAAATTGCAGCATGGCCATTCCCCCTGGAATATGATTTCTCACTTTCTTTTTCTCTTTTTCTGTCTCTAGCAAGTGTATTCGCTCTAGCAAAAAAATAAAAAAAATTTAAAAAATTAAAAAATAAAAAGTTCCTCCCCCTCCCCCATAAAGAAAAATGAAATAGATCTTTGCATTACCTCCTTCTAATAGACAGACAATAAGACAATTGGTAAGAAATTTAAACAGATTTTATTTTAATAAGATTTTTTAAATACATAAATTAATTCTTAATGTAAATCCATAGTATATTGTATTTTCTTTATTAATAAGAACCACAGGCCAACCAGTCAGTTAGAGTAGTGGTTAAGGTATCTGGATCCCACATAGCCAGCTGTGTGATTCAAGGTCTGGACCCAGCAGCTTGAAAAACATGCAGGGTGTGTGTTGTGTGTGCCCAAAATCCTGAGAGGAGGATGTAGAAGGGATTACAACATAGTCACCTTCCCTGGGGGATGTTTGTTTCTCTCTCTCTCTTTCTAGGAAGCATGTTTACCCTATAGTGAAAAACAATAACGAATAAACAAAACAAATACATAAAACCACAAGTAATGTTTATTTGATTTGATAGTTTGTGTTAAACCATTTGGTTTTGGAGTTTGGAGTAACAGTTCAGAATAAATTTAAAAGAAACTCCTGGGTCTTCCCTAGGCCATCAGCTCAGCACAACCAACCAAGTTGCTTAAACTGAGAATCTAGGAATTATCTTTGACAACACCTTTTTCCATCCTCCACATAATTAAGCCATCTGCAAGTTCTGTTAATTTTACCACCCAAACACATCTTGACTAAGCAAGTCTATTTCTAATGCTGTTACCTTAATCCAAGCTTCCATCACCTGTGTCATTTCACATCTGCATTAGTCTCCTGCTGACTTTCCCTGCTTCTATTTTAGTTTCTTTATAATTTGTTTCCAGCCTCATGTTTTAAAATGTACAATGAGACTCTATCATTCGATTCAAAGTAGATAAATATAGGAGATTTAATACTAAGTATCAGCCAGAATATGAAAGATACATACTGGATATACAACTCAATATATATCAAATGTCTACACTTTATGGCAGAGATGGAAAGAATTAAAGATATTAAAATAGGGAGAAAAAGTGTAGACAGCAGAGAGAGGAGGAGAGGTGGGTGGATGTACACAGTAGCTAGGTTACAAGTGGCTCAGAAAAGAAACATTTAGCAGACACAAGAATGTCAAATTTTCTGTTGAACATGATGTGCAGAGTAACATCTCTGATTAGACTGTCAAATATTGCATACATACTATGGGATACCATTTGTGTGTTACAGAAGTGTACAATGAAAGAATGAAAAAAAGAAATAATAAAAAATAAAGAAATTAATTAATTAAATAAAATGTCCATGGGGGTTAGTCAGTGGCATAGTGGTTAGGGTGGAAAGATTTCACATGGCCAGTAGCACAATTCAAGTCCTGGATCTGGTAGCTGAAAAATGTGCCAGGCACATGTATGTGTATGCCCAAAATCCACAGGGGAGAATGGAGAAAAAGGGATTGTGTAGCCATCCCTCCTGGGGGTTCTTTCTCACTTTTCTTCTATCTCTTTCTGTTTATCTGTGGTAAGAATATGTGCCCTATAGCCAATTAAAATAAAATACATGTGAGATCATACAATTTAATTCTACCTAAGCAATCACAACTAGAATAACATTTAAATTATCCATTTTGCCATAAAGATCCATATGAGTTAACTTGTACCTATATCTCTGGCCTTATTTTCCAACTCTATTCCAACTCTGTCTCTTTCTATTTGTTTTCTTTTTTGTTTGTTTGTTTTTCCTTTCTATCTCTCTCTCTCTCATGTTTTCTTTCTCTTTTGGTCATATTCTCAAGCCACAGTCATAACTTTTACGTTCTTCTGACTAGCAACATATACTTGTGTCTTGAAAACCTTGGGTTGAGTTGAATAAATGAATCTCCTTAGAGCTGTAATCGATAGTCTCTTGACCTTTTTCTTCATATGCTGTGCACAACAATGCACAATGTGTAAATTTCCTCTTGTGAATGGGGAGGGTCCAATTATCAAGAACAAGATCAATTTTATCCTGAAATCACTTATGTCCTATGTACAACTGAAATGCTAGCATTTTAAAAGAATATGAACGAGAAGAATTTCCTAGACATAGTTATCTGTAAGCTGAAAAATGAATGAAAATTATGTAGTTTTAAAGAAGCCTGATAAAGTTTCTAAAATCGTTTTCAGTCGTATAATTACTCAAGTAACACTACAGCAAAGTCTTATATAAAACATTCCTAGTGCATGAAAAAAAGAATAATTGGTTTCTTTTCATAAAATATCAAGAAAGGAGGTGAAGTATAACTTATGAAACACATATGCCACATGCATGAGTGCTTTTACATAATATGAGCAGAAAGCATCATTTACATGATGAAAAAAGCCTTACACAAATTATATCGGTTGCTACCACATAGAGACAGAATCTCATATTTGTACATTAAAAATGAACACTAGATCATATTTTACATGCAGAATCTCTCATTTTTAGCTTCTTAAATAAAGCATTTAGTTTAAAATACCTCACTCGAGACAAAATATTACCGCTACAAAATGAACAATTGGATTTCAAAGAAAGCAAGCACATAAAATGCATATACACTAAAACCTATTTAAGCAAAAGCATAGCCGTTCTTTGCATTCTAAGTACTTCAAAATTCTTCATGAGATGCTACTTGATTTGACAAAAGGTGCAGCTAAAAGATCTCATCGGACTTCTAGACTGCCAAAGAGACTTACTACTATAAGGAAGCTATAAACTCTGTATTGCATGTTAGCAGTTCAAGCACTACTTTGAATTACAACATTTTCAAAAGCTGACAAAAATCTAATGCAGGCTCTTTGAATTGGAGTCACTCTAGTAATTCTCCCAAATATTTTCTGGAGGGCAGATGATGTAGTGTGTTAAAAATTCTGGACCAAGGACATAATGATTCCTCCCTGGCATTCAGGTATTAAACATGAATTATAGAAAGTGATTATCCTTGTCACCTTGCCTGAAGTAATGATGTTCTCATTTTTACAGGGCTATCAAAAACCTGCTGTGTCAGAAATGAGTATGATTTTAGGCTATTATCAAGCACACAGATGTATAGTTCTGATTCAAATCATACTTTGATGATCACTGAAAACATATAAAACTAATTTAGAATTGTATACAGAGTGTTTGCATTTGACATTAAAAAAGTATCTTTTTCCTGTTGTATATTGTCTAGGTCACTTTAGAGAACATCTAAGCAAATGAAATGACTAGTGTGAATCTAGAGGCAAGCCTGTGTTAAGTAAATTACTTAGATCACTTGAACAGTAAAAGGAAAATATCCTTTGTATTGCTTCATAAGGTCCATGAGAGATGGAGGTAAGAAATATAACAAAAATTTTATGGCGCCACGTGGCCGGGTGGGGCTCACCCCCCAAATCAGCGCAGCGTGAAGTCTTTTAACAAGCAAAATGAGAAATAGTGATTGACTGTTTTAAAAAATTATAATAATAATAATTATTGGGAAATGCATGGAAAAGACTTTGAATGATAATGCGGGGAGATCGATGCCTCTGTATTGACTGACATGCATGGCATTCCCTTTTGAAAAAGCAATGGAAGTCAATGTAAAGTTATATGTAATCCAATGTAATATAAAGAAGATTATGATAATAATAATAAAAAAAAAGAAATATAACAAAAATTTTATGTCCTTGGTTTTATAACATTTGTTTTCCCTATAAATGAGTCATAGCTTGAGAAAAGTAATGTTTGTATACACTGGCATTCAATAATTTTAAATCAAGATTTATAAAGATTTACAACTTGCAAATAAACAACTTAGAATTACTTTCGGATATAAAGTTAGTACAATGTTTCTAATTGTGCCACACCTTACTTTAAATATCGTAATTGTGTTTTTATTTAAATCAGCAAGAGTCTATTGTGTTATCCTGATAAAAATGGCTATGATATTTGAATGTGTTTCAAATTATTCCCAGGAAGGAAAAGGGCATATAGCCCTTCAATGAAAAGACTAAGCATAGGGGCCACCAGGTTGCACAGGGGTTCAGGTGGCTAGATTCCACATGGCCAACTTCATGGTTAGCATCCTACAGGCAGTGCTTGAAAATCATGCAGGGCACATGTGCATTCATGCCCCACATCTCAAGAGATGAAAAGAGGAGAGGGGACTGGAGCATGAACATCCCCCTAGTGGGTGATTTCTCTCTCTCTTTCTCTGTCGGACACAAATGCCCTATAACAAACTAAAAAAAAAAAAAAAAGAGTATACTTTTATTCTAAGCTGTACATGAATAATTGTTTCATCCTTACAAAAGAAAAAAAAAAGTGCTTGTAAAATCTCACAGCTTAGACTGCACATACTCCTTGATAAATAAGAACTATATTACCCACAGGCTCTTTTTGAGTGAGGTGTGGGATGATAAAGAACAAGCCTGGGTAAAAAGAAAGTAACATGTAATGCCTCCAAAATCTTCTATCATTTTTCTTTCTCTTCCAAATGAAAATGGGATTTGAGGCCTGAAAATTCAGAAAGCCATTTTCAAGGTTTTTTTTTCTTTCTTTTCTTTTCTTCCTTTCTTGTAAGAAAGTAGATGTTTCCATGGTTAAAAAGATGATTCTTGAGAATCGGTAAGAACAGAAATAGCCCTATGAAAGAGGACAATCTATCAGAAAATGTGTCATTTTTATACATTAGTCCATTTAATCGAAATATCATTTAAATGGTTAATAGTTTAATAGTTAATTTTGTCAAATAATCCCACATCAAGCAAACTGGACTAGACCACATAATGCCCCCACCCCATCCTCTGCAAAGACATATTCATATTCTAATCTCCAGAACCTGTAAATGTGACCTTACATGTGCAAAAGATGTGATTAAGTTAAAGATCTTCAGAGAAGGTTATCCTGGGTTATCTGAATGGGTTACAGCACAATCACATATGTCCTTACAAGAGACAGGCCTAGGAAAATTTGAGACAGACACACAGAATAAAAGATACATAGAAGAGGAAGTAGCAATGAGTGTGGCCCTAGAAACAGGTGGGAAGGATGTGGCCACAAGCCAAGGAACATTTGTAGTCACCATAAGCTGGAAGAAGCAAGGGATAGATTCTCCCTTAGATGCTCTGGAGGGAATACAGCAATGATAACAGCTTGATTTTGTATTTCTGCCTTTCAGAACTACATGAAATTGCATTTCTTTATCAAGCCACTCAATTAAGATACATATTTATGGCAGTGCTAGAAAACTGCAGACTTTGGTACCCAGAGTGGGTTACTGTGCTATAAAAAATACTTAAAAGATAGAAATTGCTTTTGAATTGAGTAATGATTTAGGGCTCAGAAGGAAATGAGGAACATGCTAGATAATGTTATCATCTTGGCCATTCATTCCTGGTCATATAAAATATATGCACACAAATTCTCTTTTGATGAAAAGTCAGAAGAAAAAGAGGAAGACTTATTGGAAATTGTAGGAAAAGTGATCTTAGTCATAAAGTTGGCTTAATTTTTCCACATGTAGTTGTGTGGAAAGCAGAACAAGTACCAGAAAACCTTAATTATTTAACTGAGTAGATTTCCAGGCAAAGTGTTGAAGATGCAGTTATGTTTATTCTTGCTGCGTAGAATAAAATTCAATAAGACAGTGTCAAACTGAGGAAGGGACTATTAAACAAGAAATTTATAGGACTCTTAGAATTGTCTAAGCAGAGAACAGACGAATTAAGCTATTCAAGTACCAGCCAGCAGACATCATAGAAGTTAAGGTGCTGAGTTCCACATAGCCAACTGTGTGGTTGGAGTTCCAGATCTGGTGGCTTGAAAATAGCACCAGATGTGTGAACATACATGACTAAAATTCCTAGAGAAGACTAGAGGAGAAGGGATTGTAGCTTGACCATACTCCTGAGGAGTGATTTCTCATTTTCCCTTTATCTCTGTCTCTGTCTCTCTTTGGAGAGCACCCATGCCCTATACAAGACTTAAACAAAAAATACAAACTACTGAGCTACAAATATGTACTATTGCTCAATTAGGAAAAGGTAAGAAAGACTGAGTGCAAAAGGAACGATTTGCAGGTCCAGTGCAACAAGCTGCAGGCCAGGAAAGCAGTACTGTTAAGTTTGGATTAGCAAAACCTGATGAAGTTTGCCCTGCTGGATTTCAAAAATTCTTTGGATAGGTAATTCCTCTCTACCTTTTCTCTTTTGGAATAGGACTGTCTATAACTCCTATGCTGGGCCTGACACAATGATCTAAGTAAAACACAGTGGGAACATTGTGAACATACAACTTATTTTTCTAATTTTACAGACCCTGGAAGGGTTAGGAGTTTTATCTGAGGACAGATCATATGTAGAGTCTCACTCATATCAAATTTAGACAGTTTGGTGATGAGATTTGGGATTTATAAATTGATACTGTTTAGATGAGATGTGGGATATGAATTAGTGACATCATTGTTTGAATTTTTTTGATAGATTGAAATAGAGTGAAAGCATTTTGCATGTTGGATAGATATGACTCTTGGGGAACAAGATGATAAAATGTGGTAGGTCAA
>NW_006160111.1:1125314-1128967 GCF_000334495.1 Tupaia belangeri chinensis | reverse complement strand
ACATACTCCTTGATAAATAAGAACTATATTACCCACAGGCTCTTTTTGAGTGAGGTGTGGGATGATAAAGAACAAGCCTGGGTAAAAAGAAAGTAACATGTAATGCCTCCATAATCTTTCATCATTTTTCTTTCTCTTCCAAATGAAAATGGGATTTGAGGCCTGAAAATTCAGAAAGCCATTTTCAAGGTTTTTTTTTCTTTCTTTTCTTTTCTTCCTTTCTTGTAAGAAAGTAGATGTTTCCATGGTTAAAAAGATGATTCTTGAGAATCGGTAAGAACAGAAATAGCCCTATGAAAGAGGACAATCTATCAGAAAATGTGTCATTTTTATACATTAGTCCATTTAATCGAAATATCATTTAAATGGTTAATAGTTTAATAGTTAATTTTGTCAAATAATCCCACATCAAGCAAACTGGACTAGACCACATAATGCCCCCACCCCGTCCTCTACAAAGACATATTCATATTCTAATCTCCAGAACCTGTAAATGTGACCTTACATGTGCAAAAGATGTGATTAAGTTAAAGATCTTCAGAGAAGGTTATCCTGGGTTATCTGAATGGGTTACAGCACAATCACATATGTCCTTACAAGAGACAGGCCTAGGAAAATTTGAGACAGACACACAGAATAAAAGATACATAGAAGAGGAAGTAGCAATGAGTGTGGCCCTAGAAACAGGTGGGAAGGATGTGGCCACAAGCCAAGGAACATTTGTAGTCACCATAAGCTGGAAGAAGCAAGGGATAGATTCTCCCTTAGATGCTCTGGAGGGAATACAGCAATGATAACAGCTTGATTTTGTATTTCTGCCTTTCAGAACTACATGAAATTGCATTTCTTTATCAAGCCACTCAATTAAGATACATATTTATGGCAGTACTAGAAAACTGCAGACTTTGGTACCCAGAGTGGGTTACTGTGCTATAAAAAATACTTAAAAGATAGAAATTGCTTTTGAATTGAGTAATGATTTAGGGCTCAGAAGGAAATGAGGAACATGCTAGATAATGTTATCATCTTGGCCATTCATTCCTGGTCATATAAAATATATGCACACAAATTCTCTTTTGATGAAAAGTCAGAAGAAAAAGAGGAAGACTTATTGGAAATTGTAGGAAAAGTGATCTTAGTCATAAAGTTGGCTTAATTTTTCCACATGTAGTTGTGTGGAAAGCAGAACAAGTACCAGAAAACCTTAATTATTTAACTGAGTAGATTTCCAGGCAAAGTGTTGAAGATGCAGTTATGTTTATTCTTGCTGCGTAGAATAAAATTCAATAAGACAGTGTCAAACTGAGGAAGGGACTATTAAACAAGAAATTTATAGGACTCTTAGAATTGTCTAAGCAGAGAACAGACGAATTAAGCTATTCAAGTACCAGCCAGCAGACATCATAGAAGTTAAGGTGCTGAGTTCCACATAGTCAACTGTGTGGTTGGAGTTCCAGATCTGGTGGCTTGAAAATAGCACCAGATGTGTGAGCATACATGCCTAAAATTCCTAGAGAAGACTAGAGGAGAAGGGATTGTAGCTTGACCATACTCCTGAGGAGTGATTTCTCATTTTCCCTTTATCTCTGTCTCTGTCTCTCTTTGGAGAGCACCCATGCCCTATACAAGACTTAAACAAAAAATATAAACTACTCAGCTACAAATATGTACTATTGCTCAATTAGGAAAAGGTAAGAAAGACTGAGTGCAAAAGGAACGATTTGCAGGTCCAGTGCAACAAGCTGCAGGCCAGGAAAGCAGTACTGTTAAGTTTGGATTAGCAAAACCTGATGAAGTTTGCCCTGCTGGATTTCAAAAATTCTTTGGATAGGTAATTCCTCTCTACCTTTTCTCTTTTGGAATAGGACTGTCTATAACTCCTATGCTGGGCCTGACACAATGATCTAAGTAAAACACAGTGGGAACATTGTGAACATACAACTTATTTTTCTAATTTTACAGACCCTGGAAGGGTTAGGAGTTTTATCTGAGGACAGATCATATGTAGAGTCTCACTCATATCAAATTTAGACAGTTTGGTGATGAGATTTGGGATTTATAAATTGATACTGTTTAGATGAGATGTGGGATATGAATTAGTGACATCATTGTTTGAATTTTTTTGATAGATTGAAATAGAGTGAAAGCATTTTGCATGTTGGATAGATATGACTCTTGGGGAACAAGATGATAAAATGTGGTAGGTCAAAATATGGTTCTCCAAAGGACACATTTCTGCTTTACTTTTCAGAAGCTGTAAATATTTTCATATTTATAAAAGACTGCACATTAATTATATGAGAAAATATGTGATTTTCTTAATGACAAACTTATCCAGGATTATCATGGTGGGCCCATTCTTTAGTAATAAGTGATCTTATAAAGGAGGGCAGGAGTTTTGAGACAAGGAGAAGATAAGACATGAAAAGTAAGAAGCCATAGGACAGAAAGGAAGAGAGTGATACAACCACAAGCCAGAATGTCTGCAGTCATCAAACACTGGAAGACACCAGGAAGAAATTTTCCTTAGAATCACCAGGGAGAGTGCAATGCTGCCAACATCTCAGTTTTGGTTTTTGGCCATAAAATTGTGTTTTCTGTTTTTGGAGTAACTTTTTAAGGAATGCTTAAAAAATGGATATAGATTTAGCTTGGGTTGCCAGCTCTAGTGACTGGCTAAGTAAGTCTGAAATTTGTAGGGTATATCTTCAGAAAGGGCAGGCTGAAAACTTGTGGGTAAGAGCTGATTCTACAGTCTACAAGTGTAACATTTTCCTCAGGGAAAATAGAACTCTACTCTTAAAGTCTTTTTATTGATTTCAGTTAGACCCACCAGATTATTGAAGATAATCTCTGTACCAGTCTGCTCAAGATGCTATAACAACATAGATTGAGTAAATTTATTTATAACAGAATTTTATTGCTAAAATTTCTAGAATTTGGGAAATCTGAGTTAAGGTGTCAGTAGATTCTGTGTGGTGAGGACTTGCTTTTTGCTGCATACAGTTTTTTTTTTTTTTTTGGTTGTTTTCTTTTGTTTGTTTGTTTTGTTTTTGATATGTCTTCACATGGTGGAAGGTCAAATGAACTCTCTTGGTCTTCTTTTCTAAGGAAGTAATGCTGTTCATGAGGGCAGAACCCATATAACCTAATTACCTTCCCACTCAGAGACCCCTTAAAACTCAGAGTTTTATAAGACCTACCCCTCTTAAACAATTGCCTTGGGGATTTGGCTTCAACAAGTAAATTTGGGAGAGAAACATTCATAGTATAGTTTTTGGTTTTTGTTTTTTGTTTTTACTTAAAGTAAATGAGATTATTAATGACTTTTTAAAAACATCTTTACTGAAACATCTGGGTTAGTGGTCTTTTAATAACTGAGTATTATTAAATATAACTCACTAAGCCAAATTAACACTTTAACTGATCAACACACAAACAGAATAGGTCTAAGTACTAAAAATTATTATGAATGAGTGAAATTATAGTTTAGGGATGCTGGAAACATGGATAAAAATGGTTTGACCTAGGTCATAAGAAAAAGGAGTGGCATTATTCTATAGTTGGTAACAGAGGAAGAACAATGAAAAAAAAGGGCAATGAAACTGCATTTTAATATTTTTTTTACATTATATCTCAAGCTTTGGTGACTA
>NW_006160111.1:1119294-1123915 GCF_000334495.1 Tupaia belangeri chinensis | reverse complement strand
TCTCTCATTCAGACACCATTGCAAGTTTGGGAGGTGGCCCAGCCTGTCTGAGATTTTCAAGTTCACTAGAGGGACTCACTCAAAGCTGGTATACAAATACTTATGACTTATCAAAGGAAATGATACAGCCAAAGTAACAATTGCATAAGGCTAAGTCCAAGAAAAGTGCTAATCACAGAACTTCCATTGTCATCCCCCATTGAATCACAGAAGTACTGCTCCCTTCACTATGGTGTGTAACAAAAGATATGGAGTCCTGCCAACCAGAAACTCTCACTGAGCCTTAGCACTCAGAGTTCTATAGGAACTCCAGCTAGTAGACATGACTGATTAATTGCTCATATCATTGATATAGCTCAGTCTCCAAATTAATCGATATTATGTGATGCAAAGTCCCATCACATGTCTGATCATTCTGGAGTACTTAGCTCCCACCCCAAATAAAAAAAGGTTTTTCAAAAATCCAAAAAAAAATTATGAAGAAGATTTACATGGATTTCTAATTTTTTTGCACCAATATAAACTATCATTTTGATTCTGTTTTTGACCAACTTTTGAAATCTCCTCTTACTACTTGATTAAGCCAGTCAGTACCCTGACTCACATTGTTGTACTATATGGTATGTCCCAAATTCTTCTAAAGAACTCTTCTTTGGGCAAAGAAAAATATTTTTACTACACAGTCACTAGCAGTGAATGTTTTACATATTGAAACCATATTGAAAAAATTAACAGATACATTTCTCAGTTTTATTAAGATTATTAACATTCTACCCAATAATTTTCTTATTGTAAACTCTTATCTTGGTGTATAAGTTGAAAATCTATAAAGCAAAAGTTGACTCAATAAAATACTATAAGCCAGCTTTTCATATTCTTCCTTCTTAAGTTTTGTTTGTTTGTTTGTTTGCTTTTAGATATTTTTGCTATAGGGTACATGTGTTTCTGAAGACACAGAGAGAGAAAGTAAGAAATCACCCCTCCCTCCTGAAGTGATGGCCATAATACAGTCCATTCTCCTCTCAGGATTTTGGGCACACATGCACGTGCGCCTGGCATGTTTCAAACCACAAGGTGTGATATTCAAAACCATGGTCAGTCACATGGGAGTCCAGTTCCTTAACCACTATAAAGTTCTTTTTAATATCAGAATTATATTCAACTGTTCTGATCTTCTTAAAGCAACAGCATACATCACGGTCCCAAATGCACACTAATAATAATACTATAAAAGGTGTTAAGTTGGCATAGATGTATGATGTTTGGCAGTCCTATTTTCTTTTCTTCATTTTCTGTTTCATTAACTTATACAAATAATATATAGTCACTATTACAAAAATAAAATTTATCTCTGTAAAAGTAGCCAAAGGAAGCAGCTTTACTTAAAAGAAAATTAAAATAATCTCTTTAAATAAGTAAATATATACTTAAAATATTTTAAGGGTTTATTTCATTTTATTTATTCATTCGTTTGTTTTAATTTGACCAGAGAAAGAGAGAGAAAGTGGGAAAGCAAATCACCAGATCTGGAACTCAAACTGTGGTCAGCCATGTGGGAGTGCTCAGTGCCTTAACCATCATGCCACCTGCTGATCTCCACCCTTAAAATAATTTTTAAATATCTAAGAAAATTAGTTAATTATATTAATCATTTGAGGACAACTGTGGTTTATTACCTAGGCCTTTTAATTTTCTTATGTATAAGTTGTAAAGTATAAATTTATCCTTACAAATAAATGAAAAATATATATGCAGAAAAAATGATCAGGTACAACTGTAGGTAAATTGTAAAGTATGAAGAGCTTTTCTTTTAAAACCTACCACCAGCCTTTTCATGACTGTGCCAATTAAAATTGGATACTAACGGAGTTCTAAATGAATATCATTTTAGTTTTTTTGTTAAAACAGCAACATTTTGTTTTTGTTTTTAGATTCTTGCCATACAGTGCATGTGCTTGCCAGAGAGTGAGAGAGAAAGTAGAAGGCCATGCCGCAGTCCTTCTCTTTCATCTGCTCCTGGCATTTGGGGCATGAATGGAGTTCTAAATGAATATCATTTTAGTTTTTTTGTTAAAACAGCAACATTTTGTTTTTGTTTTTAGATTCTTGCCATACAGTGCATGTGCTTGCCAGAGAGTGAGAGAGAAAGTAGATGGCCATGCCGCAGTCCCTTCTCTTTCATTCTGCTCCTGGCATTTGAGGCATGAATACATATGCATGTGGCATGATTTTGAAGCCACCAGGTCCAGGATGTGAACGGGGACAACCATATGGAAGTGTAGCATTCTCACCACGCCACTTGCTGGCTCACCAACAATTTTTTTTTAATTTGTCAGAGAGTGCAAGAACTCACCAGAGAGAGACACAGAGAGAGGTTACGTGAGAAAGTCCCCCCGGGAAAAATGGCCATACAGCAATCCATTTTTCTCTATTTCTCCCTTCTTTCATGTTTTGGACATGCATGCACCCAGCATGTTTTTCAAACGAGTGGGTCTGGTACTCAAACCATGCATTTGGCCATGGAAGATCTATTCACCTTTACCACCAAGACACCTGACTCAAAACTCTTACAATTTTAATTCTCTTTTCTACTTGTGTCCCTCATACTCTTTTAGCTTCAGTCCAATCTCCACTAATATGTGAATCAAAAAAATCTAGTTTCATGGGATATTTACATTTTATTTCAGTCATGTTGAAAATTAAAAGAACTCTTTGTGTAATCTCCATACATCCCAGGTAAATAACATGAAGCAGAAGGAATTGCAAAGAGCAAGTGTGGAGAGTGCCGGAAATGACTTCTTGCTATGCTCATTAAACTAGAGGCCAGAATCAGTACCACATCTAAGAAAAAGTGGCCCAGTTATGTCATAGTGGGTTGTCCACATATTGTCATGGAAACTGAGTATCTTAATTCAAGAACATACACATGAAAACTGAGTTAATAAACCAGGGACCAGCAGTTAGCTTAATGGCTATGTCGCTGGACTCCCAAGTAGTCGACTGTGGTTCAAGTCCCGGACCCAGTGGCTTAAACTCACACCGGGTGCATGTGCGTGCGTACCCAAGATCCCAAGAGGAGAATGGAGGAGAAGGGATTGCGGCATGGCCATCCCCTCTGGGGGGTGATTTCTCGCTTTCTGTCTCTCTGTCTCTCTCTTTTTCTCTGGCGAGTGCACATGCCCTATAGCGAAAAGCTCTCTCCCCACCAAAAAAAAAAAAATGAGTTAATAAACCAAAGAATAGACAGGGACAAGGAATCCCTCCTTTGCAGTATTTATTTGTAGTGTTGCATGCAGGGTTATCATTGGACTCTCTTTCAAGTATTGTATATGTTCTTCAATAACATTGGTGTGTACAAGGAAGAGCTTGTCTTTTTTTTTGCTGCGCCACTTTACAATGTATTTAAATTCCAAATATTCTGAGACAAGTAAAACAAAGCAATTTCTAAAGTCAAATTTTGCTTTTTACACAAAAAAGAAAAAAGAGAGAATGAAAAAAAGTTTGGATGCCTTGATTAATGAGGGATCACCAACAGAATATCTCCAGTTAGAACTCCACTTTGGCAACCTGAGGTTTTATTAACTCACAAAAATGCACAAAGAAGACAGGATAAGTGAGTACACTCTCTTTTGTAGGGTGTGAGAATGGTGATTACAAAAGAAAATGGGAAAAAGAATCTTCATGATGACTTTACAATAGGCGAATCCTAATGCAGTTCCACTTTAGGAGAGACTACAAATAAAAATAAAGAATCTTGTAATTTATTTTCTTACAACTATGTTTGCCAGTGTATCTTCTGGAAGATCTTTCTTACAGCTGGAGAAAAAAAAAAAAAAGAATTGGGGCTTCTTCTGAGTTCATCTGCTGAGAGATCTAAAGACATTTAATAAATTTCTAAGAGGTAAGAGTTTTTTTAATTTCTAACTTCTCAGTTACATCCTCCCTACCATCCACTCCCAACTTCTGTACAAGACTGGACGCCTTGAAAAAAAAAAAACAGAAAAAAGTGTTGACAGTTCATGCGATACTCTCTTGGTCCCCTTCTTTCTTTTGTTTGTTTTAGTTTTTCTATAGGGCTCATGCAGTCACCACAGAGAGAGAAGGAGAGAAAGACAGAGAGAAGGAAAGTGAGAAAGCACTCACTGTGAGGATGGCCATGCCAGAATCTCTTCTCCTGCATTCTCCTTTTGGACACTCGTGTACATACATTTGACATGTATTCAAGCTGCCGTGTCTGGGACTCGAACCACATAGTTGGCCACGTGGGATCCAGCCACCTTAACTACTATGCCACTGACTGGCTCTTATCCCTCTTCTGTCTACCCACCATAATCACTGCTATCAACAAGAATACAGGACATTTTCTACTCCCTTGTTGTTTTAAAAATCTTCTAGCATCCAAAGACATTGTCCATCTCATCTCTGTTCATAGCTCATCAGAAAATGGATTAGGTGTTCACAGATTAAGCTGAGACTTTCAAAATGTTCATCTGAAATTCTCATTCACAAGAGGACTCATTCCTGTACTACTGTCCCTGAAGTGTGGGAGACTGCACACCAGTGAATATCGCTGGATTCTCAGAAAGAAAAAATTACACAATGCCAAAGGCCATCATTGGCT
>NW_006160111.1:1087642-1117095 GCF_000334495.1 Tupaia belangeri chinensis | reverse complement strand
GATTAAGCTGAGACTTTCAAAATGTTCATCTAAAACTCTCATTCACAAGAGGACTCTTTCCTGTACTACTGTCCCTGAAGTGTGGGAGGCTGCACACCAGTGAATATCGCCGGATTCTCAGAAAGCAAACAATTACACAATGCCAAAGGCCATCATTGGCTCCCCTTCAAAAACCTCACCTTTGAAACCATACTCTGATTGGCCACTTCCCATAGCAAATTGGTGAGCTTAGAATCCCTCAGATTTGCATAATCCAGCACCTCATGATTGGTCCACAGAAGCAACCAATGATAACCCACCTTTTACAATCCTTTATTCAACCAACCACGGCCCACCAGCATGTATATAACCATGATGCCTGGCCCACAATCGCGAGACCACCAGGAAGATGACACAGACGATCAGGAAGACGACACAGACGACCAGAGAGATGACCCTGAAGACCCTGAAGAGTTGTAACGCTGTCATCTCCAGACGACCCAGAAGACCCTGAAGAGTTGTGACACTGTGTTGTCTCCAGACGACCCTGAGGGGCTGTGGCACTGTGTCGTCCCTGTGCTGCTTACAATAGATGACGCGATGCGTCATCTTGGTGCTGTACCGTGCTGCCCACAATAAACAGATGACCCGGAAGACACTGTGCTGTAACACTATGCCGCTTGTCCCAGCTCTTACTCCTTCCGTCAGGAAACCTGTTTGACTGTCCCCCCGGGTCGGGACACTGAAGCTATTTTCTAAGGAAATTAGTTTGACTTCTGTAAAATATACTAGGTAAACAGACAATGGCTATTAAGGCCAGATGGAGAGATATAAATATTAATGGGATAGACCCTTGAGGAAAATGCAGTTCAAAAGTTCATGAAATTTAGAAATAACAACTTAGGAGGGAAAATTCTAGAACAAAGGAAAGAATAGTTTTTCAGAAGAAATTGAATATTCCACTTGATCGTTTATTAGAAGATCATCTTAATTTAAGATTGTGGAATGCAATGAGGAATAATCCCATTTGATATCTGGGGTAAATGTTGTCTCTGGATTCTCTGTTGATTGAATTGTGCTCTCTCCATATTGAGAGTAGATCTTCACCAGATGTGTGTATTCAAACTAAATTAACCTCCTATTCTTATTAAACTAAAAATAATAAGACATAGAGAAGTCAAGACTTAAGAGGAAAGGAGTTCCAGGAACGAAATGGCTAGAGAACTAGAGGAAACTTGTGCACTGTGGTAGAGGGTGAAAAATGGCCTCAAATTCTTCCCATTCTATTACACACAGCCTTTTACAATGTGACTTTGTAGTTCCTTTTAAATAGGTAGTTATTTTTTTCCCTTGGCTCCTTGAATAAAGCCTCACTTGTGACTTGCTTTGAGTGACAGAAAATAGAAGTGACATGCTGTGACTTTTTTTTTTGGAGAGATTTTCACAATAAAGGTGCGTGCACTTGCCAGACAGACAGAGAGAAACATACAGACAGAAAGCGAGAAATCACCTCCCAAGGGGGATGGTCACACCGCAATCCCTTCTCCTCCATTCTCCTCTCAGGATCTTGGGCACGCACGCACACGCACCCGGCATGAATTTTAAGCCACCGGGTCCGGGACGCAAACCACGATCGACTACGTGGGAGTCCAGTGACATAGCCATTATGCTAACTGCTGGTTCCCAGATGATGTGACTTCTGAGGCTATGTCTTAAAACGTTTTACAGTTTCTACTTTGTACTCTGGTAACCTGAGTACAGGTCATGACCTGAGATTGCCATGCATTCTAGCTGACTAGAGGATGAGTGGCCATGAAGGTGGAATTTGAGGCACCCCATCTGGCACCCAACACTAGCCACCAGACATGGAAGTGAGACTACCTTGGAGCACTCATCTAATCCAGAAAATCATGGAAATAAAGTGATGACAAATTCATACTCTTAAGTTTTGAAGCTATAAAGACAAACACATATGTAAATAGTGAAATCATCAAGATTTATCATAAGAGAATATTAGAGAGTAGTACCAGAATGGAACTAATAAATATCTAGATTTGTGAGGATAAAAATATATTTTTAATTGCCTCTATTTTAACAAACTTATATTTAAATATTTCCTATCAGCTAAAATATTATGTTGGAAATAGAATAATTAAAAGTTTGAAGTATCTGTTGGTTTTACACTAAACACTCAATGTAAAATATAGTGAATATTCAACTTAAATGATTTACATTTATTTTTTTAAAGAAAGATTTTTGCCATAGGGCACATGAACTTGCTTGAGAGACAAAGAGAAACAGCGAGACAGAAAGTGAAAAATCAGCTCCCACCACCACCAGGGGAGATGGTCATGCTGCAATCCCTTCTCCTTCATTCTCCTCTTAGGATTTTGGGCACACATGCACATGTACCCAGCATGAGTTTTAATCCGCTGGGTCCAGAACTCAAACCACAGTCGACTATGTGGAAGTTCAGTGATGTAACCATTATACCATCTGCTAGTCCTAGATCTGCTGATCCCTAATTTATATTTATCAAAGAAATGTACAGCAATTAAATATTATAATAAGTTAGAATTCCCACAAAAAGTGAGAAATATAATCCTTTTGTTCCCTTGTTTCAAATAATAGAAATTTAAATGCTGTAGGTGATTAGGCATATGTAGCTGAGATTGAGCATACAACATGGTATTTATTTCTTTCAATTACTAAAATAATATTGGCTGGCATGGAGAAAAAAACTATTATTTCAGGAAAATCCTTCCAGAATGTAATTTTGGAGTATGCGTTAACATTAAAATAATAGTACTTATATAATATTGCTACCTTCCAAAGCTTGACAAAACCATACATAAAAACTGCTATGTGGATTTTAAATATATTCCAAAAGAGTTGGAGATGTTCTTTGAAATTCCATGAGGATGCTTGTTTCTGTGCAGATAAAACCTTTGAGAGTAGATTTACCCAAGTACTTGTTTGCTCTTTCAAATAGGCAAAACACATTCCAAATATATTTGATCATTGCCAAATGCTTGAATAGTTCATATATTAAGAAACGCTGTAAATAATACCTTTGGGTCCTCTCTGCTTGTTAGGCCATATCCAATTTTCTTGGTCCAGTGTTTTTAGAGATTTCTATTGCTTCCAAATTCAGCATAAAAATTACCCCAACCATATGCCTTTGAGAACATACGGTTTTGTTGTCTGGAAAGCCAAAACAACCTAATTATTTTTTTTTTCACAACTAAAAGGGTTAAGCATATAATATATGTTTATTTTCTATAATATCTCAAGAGATGGAGGTTTTGCTTTTCCCCATTAGTGATGATGCTTAACTCATATGCTGTTTATACATTTAAAGTACAGTGAATAAAGAATCATATAGATAGCAGAAACTATGGTATTTTCCTTAATTTCATGAACATAAAAGTTAAAGCAAATTTTTATACATGTATTTTCCAAATTAGAGGTCACATTCTTCAATTAGCTCTGCTAATCATTGACTTGATACCATCTTAATTAATAACCTTGTGATTGTGCTCATGAATATTGAATTGTATCAATATTACTTGATTACATGAATTAAAAACTTTAAAAGACTGGTTGAGAAAGGAAGTGGTTTGATAATAGCAGAAAATATCTTCACTTGCAAGAATGCATGCATGTACACATGCATATATTTGAATGATAGTAAAGTAGATTAAGGATACATGTAGCTCACATTAAAAATGCATAAGTGCAGGAAAATTATTTGTTTTCAAACTTATTACATGTGAATGGTATAGAATTTAAATGGCAAGAGATATTGTTATGAATGGAATTGATGCTCTCCTAAAATTCACATATTGGAACCAGCAGGTGATGTGAAAGTCAAGCTGGTTAGATATCACTTGGATGGCTGAGCAATTCCAAGCCCTGACTTGGTGGCTTGAAAAATATTCTAGGCACATGTGGGTACATGCTCAGAATCCTGAGAAAAGAATGGGGGAGAAGAGATTGTCTCTTGGCCTTTCCCCCTGTGGGGATGATTTCTCACTCTCTCTTTCTCTCTCTCTGTCTCCAGTGAGTACATGATATACCATATAACAAACTAAATAATAATAATAATAATAATATAATCCAGGGACCAGCAGATGGCGTAATGGATATGTCACTGGACTCCCACGTAGTAGAGCGTGGTTTGAGTCCCGGACCTGGTGGCTTAAACTTATGCCAGGCACATGTGTGTACATGCCCAAGATCCTGAGAGGAGAATGGAGGAGAAAGGATTGTGGCGTGGCCATCCCCCTTGGGGGAAGGGTGATTTCTCATTTTCTGCCTATCTGTCTCTCTCTGTCTTTCTAAACAGCACACATACTCTATAGCAAAAACCTCTCAAAAAATAGTAATAATAAAATAAAATAAAATCCATATGTTGAAGTCTTAACTTTCAGTACCACATAACTTAGCTGTATTTGAGGACAGGGTCTTCATTTTCTATTTATTTATTTATTTTTTACATTAGAGAAATTTTTGCTATAGGACACACGTGCTCTCCAGAGAGACAGAGAGAGAGAGACAGAGACAGAAAGTGAGAAATCACCCTTTAGGGAGGATGGTCACACTACAATCCCTTCTCCTTTATTCTTCTTTCAGGATTTTAGGCGCATGCATGCACATGTGTTCAGCATGAGTTTTAAGCCACCAGTCCCAGGACTTGAACCATGGTCGACTACCTGTGAGTCAGTGACATAATCATTATGTCATCTGCTGGTCCCAGAAGACAGTGTCTTTAAAGTACTGGTTACGTTAATTTGTGGTCACTAGGGTAGGCCCTATACCAATATGACTGGTGTTCTTTTAAGAGCAGGAAATATAAACACAAATAGATATAGAGGAAAGACCATTTAAACACATAGAAAGTAGCTATCTAAAACGTGAGATGTCTCAGAAGACGTCAACCATGCTGATACAGTGAACTCAGACTTCCAGCCACCATAACTGTGAACATACAAACTTCTATTATTTAAAACCCCTAGTATGGTATTTTTGATAGCAGCCCTTGTAAACAAATACAAATACTAATGAGGAAGAGAAGTAAAACTTAATATGTATATGTAAATTTTACTGATTTAGCCCAAAATTTACATATTCCCTACTTTCTCATATCTAGTACATAATGTCCACTTCAAGCAAAAATGAAACAGAAATAAAAAAAACCTGCATGAAATTTCTCCAATATCTATTCCATTGAAAAGGTTAAAGTTGGTTTTTAATTTGGAAGGGCAGGGGAATCATTTAATGTACAGTTTTTAAAAGTTGGTAACATTTCTTTTGATCATACCATTCAAAGTTTTGTAACCCAATATATATATATTTTTTTCTTGAATATGAACAACTTGTAAAACTAATAAATCTATAATTGACCTTGCCCATTCTCCTTATCAAAACTATAGAGGTTAGAAACAAAATACCCAAATAGAGAAATACATCTTCGCATCTCTCTGGGAAACAAGGCCAAAAACTGTTGAAGATATGCCCACACTATGAACAGAGAAATGAAGAGATAACAAAATATTATACAAGAAAAAAGAGCAAGGGAAGCTTCTAGATCATTGAATCTCAGGTTGGGGATGTGAAGAGGGAGCCAACTCTCTGGATTCAGAGAGGCTCCAGAGTCCTCCCCACCATGAAGGAGAAAGTCAGAACACTCCTTTGGAACTCTAATTTAATAGTCCCACATTAGACCCCCACACTCCCCAACTACAAAAGAGCAGCAAAGCTAGCATAGAGTTAGCACTCATTGTACTGCAGAGAAAACACCAGGCTCTCCTCTGGCCAGGCCCCAGGATTTTGACACCATCTTGAGTCAATCCACATAGAATACAATCCGGTCAAAATAAGCTGGCATTTCTATAGCTCTTATGGAACAGAGGACATGGTCCAGAGAAGATGCTCCTGTGATTTGGAGAATTGGAGTGAATACCCTCAATGACTGATACCTGCTGGCCTCTATTTACATTGGAGACTGAGAATTCTATTCTTTTTTGTCCCTGAGAACATGATGTGCAGGAGCATGCCCCTCCACAGAGACTGCGGAGTCTGCACACTATCCTCTTATTGGCTGGTCACTTATAATTCCTCCTCCCTCAGACTCAAATGTAGAGAGCTGTTACCTTTTCAAGTAGTCCCTTACATTAAGGTATTTTGGGATGTCCCCAAAATGTAAGTGTGGGCAAAGGAAAAGGAAAGGAAACCTGACAAAGAGGAGGACAACAGGGATGATTATAAGTCAAAGGGGTAAAGACAGAGCCCCACCTTGGAACTGCCCTACCCCTGAGGGAGGCATGCTCCAGTAACCTAATTAATACACTGGCCTGCTTAAATTAAAATGCCCCATCTATTCTGGATTTTGCAGGCCAGTCTCTCAGACTATGCTTGGCTATGCCAACTCAGCTTACTTCCAGTCCCATCAAGGCAGTCACACAGGAGCCACCTCTATTTTTCAAGATGCCACATTTCTTTGCTGTCCAGCTGCCCAAGCTCTGCTTGAGTCCACTAGCCTTGACCCACCTCCAGCTCTTACGGTACACCTGACCTGGGAAATTCTGGTCCTATTTCATTTAGCTAGCCACCATGGCATCCAAGCTTTGTGGGATGCCTCACCTGGACCTTGGCCAGACAGCTTCAGCACTACAGAGTCTTCTTCCATTAGGGTCATGGGGACTGTCTGTCCCTCTAGGATCTTAAGTCCAATCCACTCTGCCTCCCTCATGGGCTGTGAAAGCTGTCCTGCCAGCCCTTTCTCAGGCTACTGGTCTCTGGACTGTAAGGGGTGTCTCACCTAAGTCCTGCTAGGTCATGCTTAGGCACTGCTCATCTCTGGATTCCCCTGGGGTCTGTGGGCTGCCTTCAGGTGCCCTGGCTATGCATATTCGAGCCTCACTTGGACCTACCCACATCTAAAACTCTCTGACTGACACACTCAGCCCTATCTGTGCCCCACATGCCTCCCAATTCTCTTCTATCTCTGAGCACATGGCTACTCCATCCCAGTCAAACTACATGTAAAGACCTTTGCTGACTCCAACCATCTTTCAAAGGTACATAGATTCTCTTGCCTGTTTCCAACAACCTGCTACCCTGCAGAGAGCCTCACTTGGACCCCACTCAAATCCTAGCTTTATGAAGAGCTGAAAACAACCCCTTTTTCTTCCTGTTCTAACAACAATTCCAAACTCTGACCTTCCTACTTGCTGTGATTCCAAAGACATAGATTCTTCTACTACAAGAAGTCAAATAGAACAAATACCAAAATGATTCATTCAACTAGTACTAAAGGTCAAAGTCATAGGAAGAATAAATAAACAAATAAAAGTAATAATAATACTGCCCCTTTGTTTTTTGTTTTTGTTTTGTTTTGTTTTGTTTTGTTTTGAGACATTTTTGCTATAGGGCACATGCGCTCGCCAGACAGACAGACAGAGACAGAGAGACAGAAAGCGAGAAATCACCCCCCGGGGGTATGGCCACACTGCAACCCCTTCTCCTCTATTCTCCTCTCGGGATCTTGGGCAGGCATGCACATGCACCCGGCATGAGTTTAAGCCACTGGATCTGGGACTCAAACAGCAGTTGACTACATGAGAGTCCAGCGACATAGCCATTACACTAACTGCTGGTCCCCAGTACTGTCATTCTTGATTGTATTTCATAAATAAGAAATAAGAGACTTCTCCACAAGATGCCTAAATATCAACACAGGGACACACACACACAAAAAGGGAAAAAATAAAGAATTATCTATCCTCTAGAGGAATATTCTCTCTTATCAATGGATAAAATACTGGAAGTAACAGAAGTGCTGGAAATGGAATTCATAATATTGATCATAACAAAACTCAGAGATATGCAAAAGGAAATAATTCCTCTTAAATAATTATAGGAGATAATAAAATCATTCCATGAAATGAAGGAGAAATTCAATAAAGGATGAATATTTTTTAAAAGATTGCCAAACAAGGGGCTGGCCAGTGGTGTGGTGGTCAAGATGCTGGGCTCCCACGTGGTTGACTGCGGTTTGAGTCCCAGACATGGTGGCTTACCTACTCGCTTTCCTTCTCTCTCTAGTCAGAATAATAATAGTAACAATAATAAATTAAATGAAGTAATTCTTTAAAAAAGCAAAAAAAAGTTCTTAAAAAAAAAAAAGATTACCAAACAAAACTTCTGAAGATGAAGAATATTGAGCTGTCAAAAAAGTCTTGACATGTTTTTTCTATATAAAAATCCATCATGACTTTTCCAACAATCCAATACAATACAGGAAGTGAATTTTGTAGAGACCATCAAAAATGCTTAGACAATATAGAAGACTCTCCTAACTTAAATAAACAACTATTAAAACAGTCTAAACTGTCAAAAAGAAAGAAAAAAAAAACATTAAAGCCAACAATAGCATATGGAAATCAGGGACATCATTATGGAACCAAATACCTGCATAATGGATATCCCAAAAGGTACACGAAAGAGACATAGGAAATCTATTTTACAAAATATTATCTGAAAAAAGCCCAAGTCAACAAAGTGATGTGGACATCTAAATTCAAGAAATTCAAAGGACAATACGAGTAGATCTTCTCCACTGCACATTATGGTCAAAATGTCAAAACTCAAAGCCAAAGATAAAATTATAAAAATGCCTAGAGAGAATTAGCAAGTTAATTATAAAAGACATTTCATCAGACTAATTTTAATCCTCTCAGCAGAAACTTTGCAGGCCAGGAGGGAATGGGGTAAGATGTTCATAATTTTGAAACAAAATAATTTTCAGTCCCAAATACCATACTCTGCAAAACTATCCTTCAAACGGGAGGGAGAAACAAAGTTATTTTCAGATAAACCAAACTGAAAGAATTCACCAGAACCACACCAGCTTTTCAAAAAAAATCAGGTCAACAGGAAAGTCATGATGTATTTTTATATATAGGTCATCAGGAAAGTCATGATGTATTTTTATATGTTTTCCTATACAAAAATTACCATTACTTTCCTGACAACCCAATATTTAAGGGGATGCTACATCTAGAAATGTAAGGATGATAAATAAAAGTAAGGATAGACAAAATGATTAGGAAATAACCAAAAAATGGCAAGTGTAATCCTGTACATATCAATGATAACGTTTAGTGTAAATGAGTTATACTCCCCAATTAAAAAATATAGATTAGCTGACTAGATTAAAAGAAACACAAAACAAACAACCAACCAAATGGAACACTCCATGTGATGCTTACAAAACAAACAAACAAACAAACAAACAAAAAACACAGCCACACACCTCACTGGTAATGACACAAATTGAAAGCAAAAGTTTGGAAAAAGTCATTTCACACAAATGGAAACCAGAAAAACATAAATAAAAAGAAAGAAAGAGAGAGAGAGAGAGAGAAGCAACTGGAGTATTATAGTACCATACTAATATCATCCAAAAAAAGCAAAATAAACTTCAAGTTTAAAATGCTAAAAAGAGACAAGCTCAATTATAACTATTTATACACCCAATAATGGAGCAATCAAATACATAGCATAAAACAAAGACTGCTAGATCTAAAGAGAGACATAGACTCTATCTAACATACCAAGGGCTGAGGATTTCAAGACTCTGCTCTCACCACTGAACAGGTCATCTAGATAAAAAGTAAATTAAGAGACACTGGAGATTAGCAATGCCATAAACCAAGTAGTCCTGACAGATATTGGGTTGTTGGAAAAGTCATGATGTATTTTTCTATGTTTTCCTAGGCAAAAATGCATCATGAATTTTCCAATGACCTAATATTTACAGAATTTTCCCCCAATAACTACAGAATAAGAATGATCTCATGGGACCTGCAGTTAGCATAATGGCTATGTCGCTGGACTCCCACTGCGGTTCGCATTCCAGACCTGGTGGCTTAAAACTCACACTGGACGCATGTGCGTGCATGCCTAAGATCCCAAGAGAATGGAGGAGGGGGGAATTGTGGCGTGGTCATTCCCCCGGTGGGTGATTTCTCGCTTTCTGTCTCTCTCTGTCTGGCAAGTGCACGCACCCTATGGCAAAAACCTACCTCCCCCCCCAAAAAAAAGAATGATCTCATGATAGGACATAGAAAAAAGCTGTACAGATTTTAAAAAGTAGAAATTATATCTGCAAGGAGAATCCACAATGGAGTTAGACTTGAAATCAATAATGAAACAACTTTCAACGAAACATAAATACATGGAAACTAAGCAACTTCCTCCTGGATACTTTAAAAACTACTCAAGAAATGAATAAAATTTTAAATTTTCTTGAAACAAATGGTAGTTAAAAAACAACAGTCCAAAATCTTGAGATTCAACAAAAGCAATAGTAAGGTGGAAGGATATAGTAATTAGTGCTCAGAGGATACAAATTGAAAGAGAAATTAAGTTACCTACTAGATTCATCTCTAGGAACCAAAAAAGTACAAAATATTAAAATCCTAAAGTAATGGAATAATATACATAATACAAATCAAAACAGAAATAAATGAGAGAATAAAGGAGCAATTCATTTTGGTGATTTTTTTTGATAGGACAAACAAAATAGACAAACCATTATCTAAACTGAGAAAAATAAAGGAGCAAGATAAATAAACTAGAAAGGAAAAAGAGGACATTACAACAAATATTACAGAACTAACAAAAAAGTATTAAGAATACTATGAGCAACTATATAGTGACAAATTGGAAGACCTAGAAGAGACTTATAAATTTCTGGACATGTACAATATACCTAGATTGAATGAGGAAAAACTAGAAAATACATAAAGGAGTAGGTGAAAATTACTAACAGACCCCAAATATATGTAAACAAGTGAAACGGTTATGGGATACTGTACCACTATCAGATAAAAAAAAATGTGGTATGCCTATTTCTGAATATATGCAAGATAATATACCTTTCAATGTTGAAAATGTTTGTATTTTAAATACATGCATACTAAAAAGCTTACTCTGTACCTTCACTAAGAAGTATAATGATTGTACATAAACCAGAAACTACAATTTTGAAAAGTTTTTGGTTAGAGAAACAACAAAACATTCTCTTTCATTATATAAAATCAGTCCATGAATTTGTATCAAGCAATAACAATATGGTCTTCATAAAATTATTTAAAATGGAATGGAGAAACCAAATCAACTGCTTGACAATAGTGGCAGGGAAAGTTTACTCTCTTTATGGAATAAGTAGTTTCTTCTTGCTGCATACATCAAAAACATAACTCTGAAAAAGATGCAAAGGGGGGGCCAAAGAGCAAACCACCTCCAGTAATGCCTCTTTTTTTTTAATCTAACAAACAAGCACAATTATAATTATTATACACCCAACAATGGAATAATCAAATATGTGAACAAAACAATTCTGCTCAGTTCTTCTAGTTTTGTTTATCTGGACTTCATTCTGTTACAAATTATAATGCATGAATATGCTCTTAATATCATATTCATGTTATTGATCTTGACTTATACATTTCCCTTGTAAAGGGTTAGTGTCATGGTTAAAATATTGTTTCGAGTGTTTCCCAGATGAAGAATTTCACTGGTTCTTTTAAGGGACTGAAGGACTCATTTGACTAATAAAATCACCCAAGAAATTCTATGAACTCATCCCTATATGTTGTCCCTATCACTCTGCTCATTTGGAATGATAAAATGAATTAACCATTCAAGTTAAAGCTTGCTAAATTAATGGAAGAATTCAATTATTCATGGCCTAAGACTTTAACTTTTCTCTGGTTCACTTCTATCTTCTTATTCTGGGTCACACCAACAGTTCGTATGTAAAATAATAACTGCATGATCTATGAAAATTGTCATTCTATTTGCATTCTTAAAAATTCTAACCTTGTCATTCAGACATTCTAAACTATTCCAAGTGACATTGTTATATTCATCTATTACCAACAGTTGATGCTACACTTTTTCAAGTTTTTCTGTAAAAATTACTCCACAAGCAGGAAATTGGAGATATAGTTCTCTATAGGCATTATCACTGGAAAACTAATCTCGAATTTGGTTGGAAATGCCCTTACATTTTCCTCTTTACCATTAACACTGCCAAATTAGAGTTGATCCAACATGTGATTTCTATTTCTCAATTGAAAAGGTGTAAAAGCCACTCTGAATCAAAGTCGAATTCAATTGCAGACTTAAACAGACTGTTTGAGAACCTAGAAGCAGAAGATGCTATGAAGTAGACCGTTTTTCCAGGAACTTTGAACCAAGCATAAAACATCATGAGCTAATCAGCTGCTGCTGCTACCTTTTTGTTAAGAGAGTTTTTGTTATAAGATGTGAGCACTCACCAGAAAGACAGAGAGAGAGAGAGAGAGAGAGAGAGAGAGAGAGAAAGGGAGAAATCGCTCCCCCAAGGGAAATGGCCACACCACAATCCCTTCTCCTCTGTTCTCTTCCCTGGATCTTGGCAGGCATGCACACAGGCTCAGCCTGAGTTTGAAGCTACCAGGCCTGGGACTCTAACCGCAGTGGGAGTCCAGCGATGTAGTGGTTATGTTATGGCCCAGAGCTAATCAGCTTCTGCCCAACATGCTAAAACAGGAATTCCTAGAATTCCTTTATCTGATTCCTATTCTCAAGATGTCTATTGTACCTCTTTGATTCTTCTCCTTTATTCCATCTAACATCATCTGTGTGGTCCACATAACACTTCCCCAACATCACAAACATGTTTTTTTGTTTTTGGTGGTTTTTTTTTTTGAGAGGGTTTTTTCGCTATAGGGCGCGTGCACTCGCCAGACAGACAGAGACAGAGAGACAGTGAGAAATAACTCCCCCAGGGGGGATGGTCACGCCGCAATCCCTTCTCCACCATTCTCCTCTTGGGATCTTGGGCATGCACGCACACGCGCCCGGCGTGAGTTCTAAGCCACTGGGTCCAGGAAGCGAACCGCGGTTGACTACGTGGGAATCCAGCGGCATAGCCATTATGTTAACTGCTGGTTCCCACAAACATAGTTTTTTTTTAACAAGTCTGAAAGTATATTATTTTTCTCCCCCTCACTCAAGATGTTTCACCTGTAATAATTCCTCCACTCCTGCAACAATCTCAGAATTTATGACATCCTTTACTCAAATCATAGGAAAAACTTATGAACTTGTTTTGACTGCTTTCTTTGGAAGCTTTGGCTTCCTTCAGATTCCTCTTTCTGTTGAAGATGTAAAGATATCCTTTGTTTTATAACTTGGGGTCCCTTTTGATTTTTACTCTTGAATTTCAAAGAAATTTCTTTCATCTTCAATACATTTCAAATAAAAACAATATATGTTGCCACAAGAATATAACCAAGCACCTTTTCATGAACCTACATATTTGCAATCATGCTTATTCTGCCATCAATACAAATAGTTATAGTTCGAGAGGCAACAGTACACATTCCTTACCATATTATATAAATCTAATAGAGACAGGTGATCCTAAACATAGTATTATTTACTATGCTTGGGTCTTACATCTTATAAACAAAAACTGATCAATTTTCTCTTCCAGTTGAGTGTATCGACCTCTCTATCCAAAGCTCATATGAATTCTAAGGTTCAAATCTATGGGAAAATTATTGGTATGAATTTTTAGTCCCCTAATGAGACATACTATGTAAGGTAACTATGCTTATTGGTATCCACAGTTAATTAAACTATATCCTTCTAGCTAGATAACCTAATTAGCCCTTATTAAATCTTTAACCATATTGTTTCTTTTTTTCACTGTAACCACACTATTGCTTCTGAAGTAATTTTTTCAGGTGCTTGAAAGGTCAAAAAGTTAATATTGTCTTATTAACAAGAATAAGCAAAAATTCCCAGACCAGGAAGGGAACAGTTACCTTTCTTTCTTAACAGATTGTCTAAAAGAGGATAAGTAAGAAAACAAACAGTAACAACAAAAACAACATGGTACATAAACAAGAAAAAGAATAAAATAAATAATTTCAAGATATTTAGAAATATTAAAATGTAATAAAAATATTCCTGAATCTTATTTAATAAAGCAGGTTTAATAGTTATTTCTAAAAGGGACATAGCAGGCTAGAGGTGTTGTAGAGTTAATGTGGCTGGAACCCACGTGCTTGACTGTGTGGTGGAGTCCCAGACCCAGTAGACCCAACAGCTAGAAAATCACTCTGGTCAATGGGGCTAGCTGGTGGCATAGTGGTTAAATGCTGGATTCCATGTGGTCAACTGCGGTCCAAGTCCAGGAACTGGTGACCTGAGGCACATGCTAGGTTGTGTACATGGGTGCCCAGGGTCCTGAGAGGAGAATGGAGGAGAGAGGATTGTGGTGTGATCATCCCTGACTGGGGGTCGGGGGAGTTCTCATTTTCAACCTCTCTTTCTCTGTCTCTCCACTGAGTGCATGTGCCCTATGGCAAAAGTTTTTCTCAAAAAAAAAAAAAAAGAGAAAGAAAGAAAGAGAGAAAGAAAGAAAGAAAGGAAGGAAGGAAGAAAGAAAGAAAATCACTCCGGATACGTGTACATGCCTGCCCCAAACCCCAAGAGAATGAAGGAGATGACACTGCAGCATGGTCATACACCCTGCAGAGTGATTTCTCACTTTCCCTCTTTCTCTCTCTCTCATATTTTTCTCTGGTGAGCACACATGCCCTATAGCAAAATAATAATAATAATAATAATAATAAAATAAAGTAAAAAATAAAAATACAAAAGAGATTTAGCATAAAAATAGATAGGTATATACATCTTTTAATATGAAAATAATAATTTTCTTTTCTTTTTTTAAGAGGTTTTTGATACAGGGTGCGTGCGCTCACAAGAAAGACAGAGACAGAGAGACAGAGAGTGAGAAATCACCCCCCAGGGGGGATGGCCACACTGCAATCCCTTCTCCTCCATTCTCTTCTTGGGATCTTGGGCACGCATGCACATGCACCCGGCATGAGTTTAAACCATGAGGTCCAGGACTCAAACCATGGTCAACTATACGGGAGTCCAGCAACATAGCCGTTACATCAGCTGCTGGTCCTAAGTAATAAATCATTTTCTAAAAAGATATTTAAAATTTTTAATTTGCCAGAGGTTGTATGTACTCACCAGAGTGAGACAGACGGAGGAAGATGGAGAAGGTAATGCTCCGTGGGGCACAGTTGCATTGGGATCCCTTTCCTCCATTTCTCCACCCTGTCAGGACTTGGAGCATGTACACACATGTGCCTCAAACATTTCTCAAGTCACTGGGACCGGGGATTTGAACCATGTCATTAGCCATGTTGGATCTGGCTCCCTTAACAATTGGGCTATGACCCAATAAAACGTAATGATATAAAGGATGTAGATACTTTAGCTGTAATTAATAAAATATTTTACTTTGATCTTTCCATACTTAAGGTAAAGTGTTACTATTTCATGAAGAGAATTTCAGTTTTTATATGTTTTGGATTTAATATTTTAGTTTTCTAGTTCATTTTGGTTATAGTTATGTTTTTTGGCTATTTTATTGTTATTGAGGTCACCTCATTATGCTTAGGGGGTTTTATTTTAAGAATATACTTCCAGCTTTATAGTGAGAATTTAAAAAAAAAGAGATTCCATATAAAATACTTGAATTTCCAGCAAAAGGATTATTGTTTAACATTTAATGCTTTATGAGAAGCTGTACTGTTTCAATCTATTAATATTCTGTAATCGTTTTACATTTGAAATATTTTCTTCAACTCTCTCTTTAGTATTTTGAAAGCATATAGCAAAAAAAGAACTGGCTTCTCTAGAGAATAACTAAGCAAAGGACATTACTTTCATCATCTTTATGATCAACCGCAAATTTCACATTAAGAGGCAAATCCTTCATCTCAAAACATTAACCCACATAGTACTTAATAATTGAAGCTTATGTGATTTATAGTTGAGAAGTGAATTAAGTGCAAAAAGAGAGTTTCCTTCAATTTTGCCTTGGATTGATTGTCACTCATTTTAGAATCTTGCCTTTAAGGACACTGTTTCAAAAGAGTTGGCTAATTTTCAATAGTTTCTGAATTCAATAGCATTTTCTGCTTATTCAAATCATTACTTATTAATTAAAATGTTTTGTATTTTATTAACTTCTTAGAGATGTTTTTTTGCTAAAGGGCACATACACTTGCCAGAGAGAGACAGAAAGAGAAATCACTTACCCCCTCCCTAAGAGGAGATGGCCATGCAACAATCCCTTCTGCTCCATTCTCCTCTCAGGATCTTGGGCATGCACACACACACACGAATGCCCGGCATGAGTTTCAAGCCACCAGGTCCAGGACTCAATGTGCGGTCAACTACATCAAAATCCAATGACATAACCATATTACATCTGCTGGTCCCGAATTAAAATGATTTTAATAAATTTAAAGCTTATTTGCACTTAATATATATTAGAATAGAGGGACAATTTTTATTCCTTTTTCTATAATAAAGACAACAAATATACGTTAAAAATATATTCTTAAAATTAATATATTCACATGATGAAGACTGAATTTTAACACAGAAATCAGGCTTATAGTTAGTCCATGGTCCTAAAGAGTGGACTAGAAACTCTTATTAGAGCAAGGAAGAGTGATTGGATAAATGAGAAATATACTGAAATTATCAACAGAAATCCATGATCTTTACTTCCTCAGAAGAGATAATTTCTTGGGGCCGGTAAGTGGTGTGATGTTTGGGGTGCTGGACTCCCACGTCACTGGCCAGATTTCAAGTCCTAGGTCTGGAGGCTTGCTTCCTCACTTTCCCTCCCTCTTTCCTTCTCTTTCTGTCTCTCTTTGGTGTGTGTGTGACCTATAGCAAGTTAAAGGATAATAATAATAATGTCAAATTTAATAAATTACTCTTTAAAAGAAAAGATAATTTCTCTCCTCTGTCACTACAACAATTGAAAACTTCCCATTCCTCTCAACATACTGCCAGTCTCTAGCTGTCATTAGGAAAAAGTAATGTACAGCCTTTACTATCCAATCTGCTTTTCTCGTACTCTTCTACCCTAAAAGGAATCTTTGATAGCAATCTGATTTTTTTTATGTTCCAGGTAACAACAGTGAAAATGTATGTGAGACAGTTTATAAGAGGCAGTGAGTGTGTTTCCTTTGTTTCTAGCAGTAAAGATAGAAAACAACACTCTGTGACCCAGTGATTCTATTCATCAGCCTATTCCATAGAAAACATTATACAATGTGTGTAATGTGATATGTGAACAATGATCATTGGATCATTAACCTTAATCTAAAACTCATGACACCAAACATCCATCAAAAAATAAAATCAACAATTAGTGATATATAATAATGAGAATTATTGAACTATAGAAACAAACAAAAACAGAGTTCATAAAGACATAAAATTACACTATATTTATATGAATACCAAAAGCACACAACCTAACAATAGTGCTTAGGAATGCATACATAGGAGGTACAATAATAAAGACAAATGAAGAACTTATTACCATAAAGTTGGCATAATGACCGCTTGTAGGGTTAAACCTGAGGGTGTGATGAGAGAAGGATACAAGGGGAGATTCCACTGCTGTCTTTCTTTGTGTTACTTGAGTTATTTATTTATTATTTTTATAATTATTTAATTTTATTTATCATTATTGTTATTATTTTAATTCAACCAAGGAAAGACACAGAGAGAGAGGGAGAGTGAGAAAGCAAGCCACCAGGTCCAGGACTCAAACTATGGTTGGCCATGTGGGAATCCCGTGCCTTAACCACAATGCCACCTGCTGGCCTCTGATACTTGTGGGTTATTATGTGGCTGTTGACTTTATAGTTAATAATTCAACCATACTTGCACATTTTTTGCACTTTTCTACATGTGTGTTGTCTGACTCTAAATTTAAAAATGTAAATGTAAGAGGTGACTTTTAATGTGCAAACTTAAAAATAATAGTGCCAACAGAATATGTTCATAATGATGAAAATAAAGACTATTCAAGAAGTAGGAAGACAGTACTATCAGACAGGATAAAGGCTTCCCTTTCTAAAGCAAACTAAATTATAGACTTAAAAAATAACAATAGGATATTTAACATCATCTGAAGAAAAAATATAAAAACTCTTGCCTTTCTAACTTCACATTCATAATTATTCACTTTCAGATAAAAATTTTAAAAGCTGGTTTATTCTTTAGTTTTATTTTCTAATTAAATTTGTTCTTCTATCCAGCTTATTGCGCTTCATACATCTTCTGTGGTAGTTTGTTAAGACAACTAGAACAAAGAACAACAAACCAAGAGGCTTAAACAATAGAAACACACGGTTTCACAGTTACAGAGGCTAGAAACGTGAGATCAAGGTATTGGCAGGGCTGGTTCTTCCTAGCACTGTGAGGGAGAAACTACTCCATGCATTTCCCTCACCTCCAGATGTGCTGCTGTCATACTTTGACATTCTTTGACTTGAAGAAGTCTTATGCTGTCTATCTTAACTTTCGCTTACCATTCTCTTTGGTGGGTGTCTCTGAGTTCGAACCCTTTTAAAATTATTTATTTAATTTTATTTATTATTATTATTATTATTTTGCTATAGGGCAGGTGTGTTCAGCAGATAGAGAAAGAGATAGAAGGAAAGTGAAAAACAAACTTCCATGTTTGGGATTCGAATCGTGGTCAGCCATGTTGAAGTCCAGCATTTTTACCACCATACCACTAACTGGACCCTGAATTTTTCCTTTTTATGAGGACAAAAGTTATATTGATTTACAGCTTGCCTTAATGACCTCATTTTTATTTCTTGGCTTTTGTAAAGCCCTCTCTCTTAATAAGGTGAGATTCTGAGTTTCTGGGATTTAGGACTTCAATAACTAAATTTTGAATGTACAGAATTCAATGCACAACAGCTTCCCCCCTGTTTTTCTATATTTGTTATCTGGCAGCCCCTTTATCTTTTGGTTTCAACCCAAACAGATTCAACAGTCCTTTTTAATTATTCCCTCCTGCTAGCATCTCTGTAGTCAATGGCCTAATGCACTTGAGTTAAATATTATGCATATTGAATTAAAACCATTGGCAACATTTTTTACTCTTCACTTAATTTCTTCTTTGCCATTTACTGCTACAGACAGGTAGGAAATTACTGAGATTTTTTAATGTCTGAAAGGAAGATTTATGAAAGAAGAAAATTTTTACATAAGATTTTGTAGGTAATTAACTTCTAAAGTTAATACCTCTGTTTACCATAATTGTACTCTTACAATGCTTCCTTATCTACTCTAATGATTATATGTATGCTTTCTACCTTAAAAGTATTTTTCACCTGAAATTCTTAATGCTTAGCTACTCATTACCTATATTTTTTGTTACATATTTTCTCTTATCTTGTTAAAAGGGCAGCAACCAACTTCCTCCTGTACAATCAGCAGCATAATTTCATTAGAGCACCTTGTTAATTAACAGAGGAGGTGTATCTGTTAGATTTCTTTCCACAATGCATGCTTATAAAAAAGTAGGGACTTTGTTGCTCTTGTTTGGGGGAATGCTCATAGGATCTAGCAATTTACCTTAAAAACATCAGGATTGAGAATGTAGGTTGAGTTACAAAGATCAGGGCACTGCTATTAGAAACTGTTTCTGACAAACTGCTTTGACAAGTCTTAACTTACAATATCAGGCTTCCACCATTTCATATGGTATTTCAGTGCACTGTCAGACACAGGTTTGCTTCTATAACTTTTATAGGATAGTAAAGACATGGATTTTGATCACATGTGTTCACGTTTAATCAGTATGTCTATCATATGTCTACAATAAACACTATAATAACTTAAACCTCAATGTAACTGGTTTCATGTTTATTGGTTAGATAAATCTAATTTTCCACTTTGATGGGCATTCCACCAAGGTGAAATGCTTATCACAGACAAGCCTTTAAGTCTTAAGCTAGTACTTAAGTATGATGATTATCAATAATCTCATATTTTAAACTTCACACAATACTCCATTTTTTAAGGTGCACTTCTGTAATATTTTTGAAGTTATATTAATACTGTGATTTATAATCTTCTTTAAATGGTTGAAAATCCATTGTCTCTGGTTGGAAAAGTCTTATATCTGTTTTTCCAGAAATATATATATATGTATTTTTTTTTTTTGGAGAGGTTTTCACTATAGGGCGCATGCGCTCGCCAGACAGACAGAGAGAGACATAGAGACAGAAAGCGAGAAATCAGCACCCAGAAGGGATGGTCACACCGCAATCCCTTCTCCTCCATTCTCCTTTCGGGATCTTGGGCATGCACACACAAACCGCGGTTGACTACGTGGGAGTCCAGCGACATAGCCATTACGCTAACTGCTGGTTCCCCAGAAATATTTTCAAATGGATTATGTGAAAGTAAAAATTCCATAATGTGTTTTGAATCCCAGATCAACACTGGGTCCATTGCAGAAATACAAGTGTGGTATTTTCCCCAGTATTTTTAAAATCATCTCTTGGGTTAATTAGGTGAAAAAAAATTTAGAATATAAAAACTGGTTAAAGAAAAAAATTAGGTGACTTTACAAAATACTGTGCCCTCTGGGTGTCATTTATTACCTCTCTGACAATATACATTTCTTTCTTCATTTATATGCCCAAATAAAAATAGTGTAGTTTTTCTCAGTTCTGTCCTTAAGACATGATGATATTCTGGGTACTGTTATCTGCTTAAAGCTAAACTGCAAGCATGGGATGTAGGGGAGGTACTGGATCAGTTAATATGCTTAATTATAGTCATCGTTTTATCATGTATGCTGTATTAATATAACATGTTGAACACCTTTAATATATATAAAAATAACCATGTTCTCAGATTCCTCTGAATATTTCTGTAGCAATTATTGAGTCATCAGAAAAGTTATGACATATTTGTGTATAAAACAAATAGAAAAATATGTCAGGACTTTCCTTATGACCAGATATATCTTAAGCACTATGAGTTTATATTCTGCTTCCTAACCAAAGAATCTAAACCATGCTATCACGATGATGGTGGCAGGGCCTACTTATGAAACATATTTCAATTCTGTTAAACCTTTATACGTCTATTATTAAAGATTAGCACAAGCGGCAGAGTATTAATAATATCATTAGCTTTATCACACCAAAATATCTTGTCTATATTATTCTGAAAATATAAGAATTAGGGGAAATAGACTCTACCCTTAACTATTCACTGGTTCTGAAACTGAGTAACACATCAGCTTCCTCTCAGCAGCAAAGTTCTCTGAAAAAATGTTGGAGTAGTAGTTCCCACATCATACTGTTAGTATATTAAATAAGATCGTATGTATATATTTAAAGATTATATTTTTATAAATATACTTAAGACTAGATAATATATCGATATAAAATAAGATGATTCATCCCTTAAATCAATCAGTTAGTCCTTCATTCCTTCACGTAACACAAAATCATTGAGCTCTTTTTCTATATCAGACACCACTAGAAGCCAGCCAAAGAGTTAACAGATAAATCAAACATGACTCCAACCAATTGACTCAGTTAGTCCTTCATTCCTTCACGTAACACAAAATCATTGAGCTCTTTTTCTATATCAGACACCACTAGGAGCCAAAGAGTCAACAGATAAATCAAACATGGCTCCAGCCAATTGACAAAGGTAAGGATTATGAATGGAAAAAACAAGTGGGTGTTTGAATTGATTTCATAATTTAAAGTTTTGAATGTTCACTATATTCTGGGGCTAGGAATTAAAAATGTATAACTATATCATATCTGGAATTTCAAAGTAACAGAGAAAATCTGCTTAGGAGATGATGCAATATAGTCCTTTCTTTCCTACATCATTACCACTTAAAAAAACGAATATCTAGGAACCAGGAGGTGGTGTAGTGGTTGGGTGCTAGACTCCCACATGGCTAACTATGGTTTGAGTCCCAGACCTGGGGTCCTTGGAAATTATTCCAGGCTCATACACTGCATGCTCAAAATCTTGAAAGGAGACTGGTAGAGAAGGGACTTCTGTGTGGCCTCCCCCAACCCGGCCCCAAAGTGATCTGTCACTTTCCTTCTCACTGTCTCTGTCTCTCTTCTCTCTGGCAAGTGCATGTACCCTATGACAAAAACCTTTAAAAAAGAAAAAAATAATAAGAAAAAAAATCTATTGCTTTATTAGATACTCAAATTAGAAATAAGAGTCTTTATAAATTAATTAGGAAGGCAAATCTTTAAGGTCAGTTTCTGGAATGCACTAAATTTAAAGTCCAATTAAACAAGTAAATAGTAGTTATGAACATTAGATTTCAGCAAAAAAGGTATATTAATTATTTATGGCTTTGGGGAATAGTTTAATATGATCCTCATGCATTAAATTGGTCAGTAACAATTAGAGCCATCCAAAAGTGTTGGTATATAGTAACTTACAGAATATCTTTTATTTTTTAAAAAATAATTATTTATTTAATTTTTATGTATTCATTCATTTAATTTGACTAGAGAGAGATACACAGAGAGAGAGAGGGAAAGTGAGAAAGCAAGCCACCAGGTATGGGACTCAAACCCTGGTCAGCCATGTGGGAGTGTCCAGAGCCTGAACCACCTCGCCACCTGCTGGTCCCCATATCTTTTATTTTAATAAATATTGTTCAAACATGTGACTTTGGTCAAGATTTAATTGTATGATTGTTTTCTTTCATCAATATTTACATATTATTTATTTGTTTATTTTGTTTGTTATAATTTTTAATTTTTAATTTGACCAGAGAAAGACAGAAAGAAAAAGTGAGAAAACAAGTTGCCAGGTCTAGGACTCAAACCATGGTTGACCATGTGGGAGTCTAGCACCCTAACCACCATGCTGCCTGCTGGCCCTTAATACTTCCTTACTGTTGTAAGGGATGAATATGATTTTTGAAAACTTTTTATAAATTCTAAGTGTTAGAGATGTAATAGCTACTGTTACAATTATTTGATGAAGGTAGAAGTTTTTATCAGGTTAAAACAATTATATAACACATTATCTAGACAAAGTAGAATTGACTTTAAATTAAAATAAGGCTGGCATCCTAAACAATTTATTACATAAGAAGTCTTCCAAAAGTTCATAGAAAATTTGTATTATGAAACATCAATGCATGGATTTTTTTAAAAATTGCAGTAAAAACAACTTGTACTTTAATTCCATTGATCCATGAACTTCTTAAAGTCCCCTGGTATATCCAATCTAAGCTGTACAATCCTGGGCAATTAAATTCATGAGCTTGATTGTGGAGATTATAATACCTACATTGAATATTGTGTCAGACAAATGAGAATCTAGTTTTATGTCTGGAACAGAGAGAGAGCCTAGAAAATACTAGATATTATCTCTATTTGTCTGTGTTTAATATCTGTGAAACTCAGGCCTGAGTGATATTTATTTAATATCTTGTTTTTTTTTTGTTTGTTCGCTATATATAGCTTTGATGAAAACAGATAGCATCTCTATCTTTTTCTTCTTTTATATCTATCTAAGCAAAATGAATGTTATTTTTCTTACTGTGGTGTGTGTTGACGCTCATTTTAGTTTCTTCCTAAAAGTATTACTTAAGTACTAGTTTTTCACCCCAATTACACTTCTGAGCAATATTGTCTTAGACCTACTGAGCTCCAATTGTTGATTCTGCTTATGGTCAATAAAAAAAAATATTACAGACATTTCTTTGTTATCTTGGTTATTATGAAATTAAGATGCCTACTAGAAAATATTGTCTATTGTCTCCTTAGGTTATGCTTGACACAAATCATTCTGTTAGGTGTATTTTTTTTTTTTTTTGAGAGGTTTTTGCTTTAGGGGGGGTAGGTTTTTGCTATAGGGTGCATGTGCATGCCAGAACCACAAGAGAGAGACAGAGAGGCAGAAAGTGAGAAATCACCCCCCAGGGGAATAGCCACGCCACAGTCTCTTCTCCTCCATTCTCCTCTTGGGATCTTAGGCACACACACACATATGCCAGGCGTGAGTTTAAGCCATCGAGTCCGGGACTTGAACCAAGGTTAACTACATGAGAGTTCAGTGACATAGCCATTATGCCATCTGCTAGACCCTAGGTGTGCTATTTTCACTTCTCTTTATTTCACTTCTCGTATTTAAACCTCTGTTTGTGAGAGCAAGTCCAAAAGCATATTTTTTGAACTCTTTTAAAACAAACTTTAAAAATTTTTCTGGACACAGCCAGGACATCTCAAGAAAATACAATGTCACTCTTATTCTAAATTGTTCAGATATACTAAATCACTATCTAACTCCCTGTCATAATGCAAAATTAAATTGTGAAACATTATCCCACTTTTACACTTACATTTGACAAAGTAATAGTTGTGTGTTCAGCTATTTCAGATTCGGTGTCTATTTTCCCACTCTTATGACTTAAAATGTCACCCATAACAGGGACTAGCAGATGATGTACTGGCTGTGTTTCTGGACTCCCACGTTATCAGGCGGGGTTTGAGTCCCAGACCTGGTGGCTTAAACTCATGCCAGGAGCATGTGCGTGCCTGCCCAAGATCCCAAGAGGAGACTGGAGGAGAAGGGATTGAGGCACGGCCATCCCCCTAGGGGGTGATTTCTCGCTTTCTGTCTCTTTCTGTCTTTCTTTCTGGCAAGCACACATACCCCTTCTAGCAAAAACTCCGCCAAAAAAAAAAAAAATTCCCCCTACTTAGGATTTCTTTTCTCACTTGTATCTAGTCATCAAAACTTTATTGTTTTCTCCATACAAATGATAGTTTAAAGAATCTAGATTTGCAATAAGTGTGTTTGACTTAGGACTCCTTTTCCTTGTGTATTGTTAATATAAAAATAGTCAAAACAAAGCTTAAAAATGAGAATACAATTAATCTTTCAAAAACAAAATTGAAATATATAGTTGGAAATATGAAATAGGTAACTGTTGCTTAATTAAGATTAAAAGTGTGTAGCATGGGCGAATAGGTAGCATCCTGGAAAAAAGATACTGGATCCCACATGAGTTTGAGTCCTAGACCTGGTCTCTTAAAAACATGTTGGACTGGGGCCTGCAGGTGGCTTGGTTTAAGGCACTGGACTTACACCCGGTCGACTGACCACGGTTTGAGTCCCAAAACTAGTGACTTAAAACTCACTCTGGGTATGCTTCTGTGCCCAAAATTCCAGGAAGAGAATGGAGGAGAAAGGATTGCAGCTTGGCCATCACCCCAGGAGTGTGATTTTTTTCACGTCTTTCCCTTCACAGCCTCTCCCCAGTAAGCAGACATGATCTATGGCAAAAGCCTTAAAAAAAAAAAAAAATGCTATGTACACTTGCTGTAAGTGCCCAAAATCTGAAAAGGAAGGAGAAATGGAAAAAGGATTCTGGCCTGACCATTCCCCATGGGAAGTGCTTTCTCACTTTCTCTGTTTTTCTTTCTCTCACTGTATATCTCTCTCTGGTGAGGCCAATGCCCTCCGGTAATTTTTTTTTTTTTCTTTCTGGAGAGGTTTTTGCTATAGGATGTGTGCGCTCGCCAGACAGAGAGAAAGAGACATAGAGACAGAAAGTGAGAAATCATCCCCCCAGACAGGATGGCCATAATGCAATCCCTTCTCCTCCACTCTCCTTTCAGGATCTTGGGCATGCACACACACAAGTCTGGCGTGAGTTTTAAGCCACCGGGTCTGGGCCTCAAACCACGGTCAACTACATGGGAGTCCCACAACACAGCCACTGCTGTTCCCTCCTTTGGTAAGTTTTTAAAAAGTTGTATAAAACTCTTATTTGTCAAGAAACAAGTCAGCATTGGCACATTTTTCCCTTAATTTACATGCAGATACATCTACATGCATTTAGCATATCCTAGCAATCTGATTATTACATTTTATTAATATAATTTACACTAAATAGTACTGTATTTATACTCATTTTATTATTACCTTTAAAATAAGTATAGGTTGAGCAATCTTTGAGTGGTTATTCATTGAGGCTAATTTTCTCATTAAAAGAAAAAGGCTTAAGGTAATTTTTATAATAGTTGCCTAGATATGAACAGAAGTACTTATTTCCACATGACTATTTTATAAAATAATGTATTAAGACCGCAATTAAGTACCAAAATCAAGTCATGAGGTAGGAAATTCTCTCACCTGATGGATATAAATACTTTTCTGTGTGTTGAAAGTCAGACTGAGATAATGACTATTGAATTCTTCTAGTGATCTGTTGAATTTTCTTTACTCTTTATAAGATTTTTAAACTCCAAGAAAGTTTAGAAACCTTTACATGGATTTTAGAGGATACCAGAAATGATAGTTGTGATTGTTATTTCAGTCATTTGGATTTCTGACCTTAAAAGTATTTCCTTACTCTGTCAAGAAAACAGTTAGATAAAATGAATGGTTTCAAATGTAAACCAGAAGACATGACCAAATATTCTTTTGCTAAATTGCATAGCGCATACATTTCCAAGGTTTCATAATTAAAGGCCTTACTTCTAGAAATAAAGCATGAAAAATCTATTTTCAGGAATATCGAGGTTTTATAGATCTAAATGCCTGTGTTGTGTAACTTCCAACCATGGAAAAATAAATATAAAATTGTTTACTGAGTGCATTTATATGTAAATATTAAAAAGAATCTATGTTCATGTGTGGCTCCTTGCAATTTTCCTTTGAGTAAGTTTAAACTAAAACATCTTTCTATTTAATGATTAATATCATGCCATGGGATGATCACCCTAGGTTAAACACTTAATCTGAAGTGCAGATTTTGAAAAAAAAGACTTGATATATATTGGGTTGTCAGAAAAATCATGACATATTTTTCTGTGTGTTTTTTTTTAATGACAAAATTTGTCATGACTCTTCCAACAACTCAATGTGTGCAATGTGAGTGTGTGTGCTGTGTGTGTCTGTATAATAATTTTCCAGAGCACATGTGCTTGCATGAGAGAGAGACAAAGAGAGAGACAGAAAGCAAAAAAGCACCTCCCACATTGGACATGGTCATGCTGAAATCTCTTCTTCATCATTCTCTTTTCAGGATTTTGGGTATGCATACACAGTGGCTGGCATGTCTCTCACATCACCAGGTCTGGTACTCTACCATGCAGTCAGCCATGTGGAGTCCAGCCTTTCTTTTTTTTTTTTTTTTTTTTTTGAAGTTTTTTTTTTTTTTTTTTTTGGAGAGATTTTCACTGTAGGGCACGTGCCCTCGCCAGACAGACAGAGAGAGACATAGAGACAGAAAGCGAGAAATCACCCCCCAGGGGGGATGGTCACGCCGCAATCCCTTCTCCTCCATTCTCCTCTCGGGATCTTGGGCACGCACGCACACGCGCCCGGCGTGAGTTTTAAGCCACCGGGTCCGGGACACGAACCGTGGTCGCCTACGTGGGAGTCCAGCGACATAGCCATTACGCTAACTGCTGGTTCCCTGGAGTCCAGCCTCTTTAACCACCACACCAGTGGCTGGCCCAGGCTTCCTATATTAATATTAAAACTTACAATGATTGACTTTATAGTCTGGTGGTTAAGGCAGCTGGATCTCAGGTGACCAGTCACCCACTTTGATTCCAGATCTGATAGTTTGAGAAACACATTGGGTGCATGTGACAGTGTATCCAAAATCCTCAAAGGAGGGAGGGATATAGAGATGGGATTGTGGGAGGGTGACCATTCCCTATGGGGAGTACTTTCTCCTCTCTCTCTCCCTCTCTCTCTCTCTCTCTGAGGAAAATATGTATCCTCTTGCAGAAACAAAGTTCTCTCTCTCTCTCTCTCTCTCTGAGGAGAATATGTACCCTCTTGCAGAAACAAAGCTAAACACACTTTGCATGTTTCAGATAAAAATTAAGCATATGAAAAGATGGATAGATTGATGGATAGATAGATGATTAGATAGAGGATGAAGACTAACTAATGTGTGAAAATAAAAAGGGCATTAATTACAAGAGAAAAGATGAATGTATGCTAATAGGAGAAAATAAGCAGAATGTTCTATGCCTGCATTTTATCCTCATAATGGATTGTGTGGATCCAGATATTTTATTTTTATTTTTCCATTGATTTATATTTTCAATAAAATTATTTGCTCTTTCCTTCTTATTTTTATTATGATGAGCTTCTTCACATAAGATCTACTTTCTTAACAAAATTTAAGTGCACAATACAGAATTTTTAAATACAATACTGCAGTAGATTTGTAGAACTTCATGTCATATAACTGATATTTCATACCAATTAAATAACAATGTTCCATTTCCTCTTTTTTCCTATCCTCTGGGAACCACCATTCTCTTCTGTGTTTCTATGAATTTGACTATTTCAGACACATCATATAAATGGAAAGGAGAAGTATTTGTAGTTCCGTGACTGGCTTATTTTACTCAACATAATGTCTACTAGATTCATCTATGTTGTCAGATAGAGCAGGATTTCTGTCTTTATTTTTCTTTCATTTGAGAAGTTTTTTCTATAGGGCATGTGTGATTGCCAGAAAGACAGAGAGAGACGAAAAGACAGAAAGCGTGAAATCGCCCCCCTGGGGGATGGCCATGCCGCAAGCCCTTCTTCTCCATTCTCTTCTTGTGATCCCGGGTAAGCACATACATGCACCTGACATCCTGGCATGAGTTTAAGCCACTGGGTCTGGGACTGAAACCTGGTCAACTACATAGGAGTCCAACGACATTATTATTACGACATCTGCTGGTCCCAATTTCTGTCTTTTCTAAGGCCAAATAATATTCCATTGTTTGTATTTGCCACATTTTCTTTATCCATTTATTTGTTAATGGAAACATTTTCTTTAATAATATATTTAATTTGAAGTGATAAAAATTACATATAATGTATTGGTTTTTAAATTTGATATAGAGTGCATGTACATGCACACGATGAAAAGAGAGTGAGAAAAAAAGAGACACAAGCACCTTCCACAGGGTCTTTCTTGATTTCTTCCAGCCCTCCAGTCCACTGGATCCTAGGCACTCGTGTGTATTCCTGGTGTGTTTCAGGTCAACCCTGCTGGGAATTTGAACAAAAGTCACCAGATAAAATCCAGCTTTCTTTGAGCAGCACAGCTATACCATAGAGCTGGCCCTGTAGGTTGTTTTAAGAAAGAAAATCTAAATTCATTTTACCTAAACTCCAAACTTGCTGGTAACAAAGAAAATAAATATTATGTATATCTTCAAAATAAATGTATCGCCTTTTCATTGTCATTTATTATTCAGGACAACCAAATTAAATATTTGGTAAATAAGGGCATCATAGTCTAAAGGATATATTATACAGGCAATAGCTATACTTTTTGGAGTCTTGAGAGATTCCTATACTATAAGTGCACTATGACGGCCTAGATATAATGTTAACAGAAAACGTGAAAGGATGAATTGCAAGCTATCTATGTCCAGATAAGTCCTTATATTGAACAAAAGAATAAGACTAGATTTTTTATGATTTTTTTTTTTTTTTTGGAGAGGTTTTCA
>NW_006160111.1:1076587-1087628 GCF_000334495.1 Tupaia belangeri chinensis | reverse complement strand
GCACTCGCCAGACAGAGAGAGACAGAGAGACAGAAAGCGAGAAATCACCCCCTGGGGGGATGGTCACGCCGCAATCCCTTCTCCTCCATTCTCCTTTTGGGATCTTGGACATGCATGCACATGCGCCCTGCGTGAGTTTTAAGCTACCTGGTCTGAGACATGAACCGCGGTCGACTACTTGGAGTCCAGTGACATAGCCATTATGCTAACTGCTGGTCCCTCTTATGAATGTTTTAATATTTAATTTCAAAAGATTTTTTTCCTAAGATCTTCCTTATTTAGAATTTAACTTTGTTTCGCCTTAATATCAGCAGTTCCTTTGTCTCTTCCATTCATCTATAACCTTTTTCAAATGTAACCACAATTAAAAAGAGCTTACAAATATTCTACTTTTAGTTGCTATTATTATTATTAAACCATACTGGGACCAGCAGGTGGAGTGGTGGTTAAAACACTGTACTCCCTTATGATCAACAGTGGTTGGACCTGGGAGCTTAAGAATCACACCTGGGGGGAGTATGTGTATGAGTGCCCCAAATACCAGGTGGGCAATAGAGGAGAGATTAGGGATTGGCCAACTCTCATGGGAGGGTGGGATGAATTCCCACTTTCCCTCTCATTGTCTCTTTCTCTCTGATGAGCACATGTACCCTACGGTAGAAACCTAAAAATAAATAAATAAATAGATAAATCAAGCAAGCAAGCAAGCAACCATGCCTAAGGTCAGCAGATTCCCACATGGTCCACCGCAATTCAAATCCTGGTCTCAGCAATTTGAAAATCATGCTGGGCGTGTATGCATGCATGCCCAAAATTGTGAGAGGAAAATGAGGAAGGAATTGTATCATGGCCTTCACCCACTGGGAGTGATTATCACTTTCCCTGTATCTCAGTTTTCTCTGTCCCTCTCTGGCAAGTGCACATGCCCTATAGCAAAAGACCTATAAACAACAGAACAAGCACGCATAGGCCCAGGTGTGGTGGCATATACACTGCTGCTGAGACGCTGTGAGCCATTGACTTGGACCAATGGGAGGTCTGGATTACATTCTTGGCCTAACCTAAAGGGCCAGCAAAGTGGCATGTGCCAATAGTCTCAGTGACTTGGGAATCTAAGGCAGGAAGGTTGCCACCTCAAGACTGGCAGGGGCAAACTAGCAAGATCCTATGAACACTCAAAAGTGTTGCACCTCTGTGGTCTCAGCTGACAAAAGATGAGCCTGAATTTACAGGGCTTATGTTCTAGTGTGGAAATAGAAACATGAATGACTAATTATCATACAATATAGCAAGTGACACAACAGCAGAAGAGAAAAATTGTTCCTAATGAAACAGCATAAAATGACTACTGAAATCTCTACAGGATTTTCATACTTTTCAAGACAAATGATTTTTACTCTGATTTGAGGACCACTAAGCAGAGGAGATAAAAACCACACCAGGCAATAGAACAATCAGATAAAAAAGTGAAACTAGGAACCAGAAGTAGGCATAATGGCTATGTCACTGGACTCCCATGTAGTCAAAAGTGGTTCGAGTCCCAGACCTGGCAGCTTAAACTCATGCCAGGCATGTGTGTGTGTATGCCCAAGATCCTGAGAGGAGAATGGAGGAGAAGGGATTGCGGCTTGGCCATCCCCCCAGGGGATGATTTCTCACTTTCTGTCTTTCTGGGGAGCGCAGACGCCCTATAGCAAAAATCTCTCAGGAAAAAAAAAAAAAAGTGAAACTATCCAACATGCTGTATATTCTAGAATATGTTTTTCAGTGAAGTCATAGTGTTAATTCTCAAGTTTAATGGAGAGATTCTTTCTTATGTAAGTAAATTCAAATATGCTACCAACTTATTTTAATTACAGTTTCTCATTCTAACAGAAGTTTGTATCTTGGTTATATAACTATAATATAGATTTACTACTTATTATTAAGAAATGCTACTGATGGGCTTAATTTTCATGTAGAAATGGTGTTGAGGTAAATGAAAGTTGGAATCATTTGGTTATAACTGATAATAGTGATAAATTATGCATTAGTCACCTAGACTGTAAAGGACTGTAAAGGACAATGGTTGTTCATAATTCTGTGGAAGAGATCATCCTATACAAAGTGTTTGTATTTATGTGTGTAAATGTAGTGTTCATTTCTATGAAGTTTCAAAATATTCACTGCTGGCATTGCAGAGCTGAAGGAGGCAGGAAACAGCAAGGTTTTGTAAACTTTGCCAGGGCCTTAAATATAACTCCATTTTAGGGCCTCTTATTTCATCTTTCTACTCTTCCCCCTCACTTTTCTAAATAATTATTTATTTAATTTTATTTATCATCATCATCATCAATTATTAATTTGATCAGAGACAGACAGAGAGAAAGAGACAGGGAAAGTGAGAAAGCAAGCTGCCAGGTCTGGGACTCAAACCATGGTTGGCCATGTGGGAAGTCCAGTTCCTTAACCACTTCATCACCTGTTGACTCCCCTCCACCCCTTTTTTAAGAGGTTTTTGGCTTTGCCCTAGGTGTGTAAGCTTGCCAGAAAGAGAGACAGAGACAGAGACAGTAAGAGGGAAAGTGAGAAATCACCCCTGGGGGAATGGCCATGCCTTAATCCCTTTTCCTCCATTCTCCTTCTGGGATCTTGGATATGCACACACATATGTCTGAAGTGAGTTTCAAGCCACCAGGTCTGAGACTCAAACTGTGATCAGCCACATGGAAGTCCAGCAACATAACCATTATGCCATTTTCTGGCCCCTATCCCCATTTCTTTTCTTCCTTTCTCTCTCTTTCTTTCTTTCTTTCTTTTTTTCTTTCTTTCTTTCTTTCTTTCTTCTTCTTTTTTTTTTTTTTTTGGTGGTGTTGCTCATTTGCAATACTTTCCATGGAGTGAAATAGACAGTGGTGAAATTAGCTGAAAGTTCATTCATACATGTTACATGCTATTTTAAATGCTACATGTTTTAATTTCTTTAACACCCACAACATATGAGATAGCTATTCTTCCCATCCCTTTTATTTGAGAAAATTTAGCAGTAGAGAATCCAGTTTTACTATGCTGATTGCTATGATTCTCAGGTATAACATTCAAACTTTGAATAAAAGTTTACCCAGTGTAATTAACATTAATTAACAGCTATGGTAAACATAATGCATTTTTATGCTATATCAAATGTTAATAATATTAAGAAGTCTGTATACAGGAATTAAAGGGCTTCATTTTTTTTTTGAGAGAGAGATTTTTGCTATAGAGTGCATGTGCTCACTAGAGAGACCGAGAGACAGAAAGCAAGAAATCACCCCCAGCAGGGATGGCCATGCCGCAACCCCTCTCCAGTCTCCTCTTGGGATATTGGGCACACACAAACATGTGCCTGGCATGAATTTTATGCTGCCAGGGCCGGGACTCACTGTCAACTATGTGGGAATACAACTACATAACCATTATGCCATCTGCTGGTGCCAGAGGGCTTCAATTTTGCCCAAATATTTTACATAGAAAAGAAATATTATATGGTCAAAGATTAAAGAATATTTGGCAGTAAACACAGCATACCTCCAAATAATGGTAAACTGTGCACATAAAGTATCATGCAAATGTCCAGCAGCTTCATAATAAAAAATTGTGAAGCGATGGTAGCTAAAATATGGGAAAATACCAGGACCATAAAAAACTTTAATACTTACTATTTGAACCCTAAATTTAGGAATGACTGTACACATTCATACTTATAACTCACAGCTGTAGCAAGTAGTTATCTAGCAACTTCCCAAAGATTTTATAAAAAAATATTACTACTTCCCAAGGTCATCTCATTTCTTCAGTTAATTATTAGACAATACAAGTGGGCTAATAATAATGGTCTTTCTTTCAAAGTTCTGCCATTATAGTAACGATTTACACTCTTTTTGATGCTAACCTATGATCTCTTCCAGACATCATAATCCAATATATATTAAAGAGAAACTTCTGTATGAAGAAATTGAGTCCACTCTCAAAGAAGTTTAAGAACAGAATTAAGAGTGACATGGATGAGTTAGAAAAAGATAAAAAAAAAAGTTATCAGTGAAGAAAAGAAGGCATATGACAAGTATGAAAGCAGAAAATATGAAGAGGATTAAGAGGATTACTAAGCAAAGCCGAGTTTATAAAAGGCTAAAGTGACAGCAAGTCAAAAATTGTCTGGTAAAGAATGTCAAAATATTTACAGGGATCAGTAGCATTCCACGACATTCAGCCTGCCTCTACAATAGCTATTAGCTCAAATTTCAGTGAAAGTGACTAAGTCATATATAATTATTTTATATAAAGCTACTTGGTTCAATGTAGGGAGCAGCTGAATCTGAGCTGCACATTGGTGACCTTTAAAGACAACCAGGACACAGACTCTCTCACCCCGGCCTGGGTTTATGCTGCCCGGCAGCCTGGAGAAGGTTAAAGGAAACTGTTTCAGCCAGAGAAGGTCAGGTGGGGCTTATTTAGAACCACTGGCTGCAAGATGTTCCACAGCTACCATTGATAATAGTAGACCTGGCTTTACCTTCTGCTTCTCCCTTTCCCCATTTCCCTATAGAAGAATAAACCAGGGAATAGCTCAGTGCTGTGGTGTCCTCCATCAGAGACACTTGATCTGCCTGAACGCCACTTTTCTCTACTTGTCTGTCTGTGTGTTCTTTCTAAATCCACATCGGCTTCCACTGGGGCTTGCCCCTGGCTTCCCCCCACCCCCACAACCCCACCTTGTTGGGCTGGGGCTGTTCTAAACTCAGAATTCCTTGATTTTCATGTAAGAATAACAATTTTTTTTTTTTTGAGGGAGAAGTTTTTGATATAGGGCATGTGCGCCTGCCAGGGAGATGTACATAGCCAGAGAGACCATGAGACACAAAGGGAGAAATCACTCTCAGGAAGGATGACCATACCACAATCCCTTCTCCTCCGTTCTCCTCTCAGGATTTTGGGCATGCATGCACATGTGCCTTGTGTGACGTTCAAGCTGCTGGGTCCAGGACTCTGATGATGAGCCATATGGAAGTTCAACTCTGTAGCCATTACACCATCTGCTGGTCCCAGGCTTAGCAGTTTGTATTTCATCTATCTTTTTATGTTGAAAACAACCTTGGTTTACAATACGACCCTCACTAATTTATTATTTAGGTGATTAGATTATGTCAGCATTTGTTTAGGGTTTAATTTTAGAGTTTTTTGCACAACATAATGTAATATTCATCATTAAAGATGATAAATATACCAATATTCTTGATTTGATTGTCACACACTGTGTGTATACTTTGAAAAACACTATACTGTACCCTACATGGATGTACAATGATTAAATTATAAATCAGAAATTATAAAATAAAATTTTAAAAATCTTCGGTTTTTCTGTAGACATAACATAGCATAACAGTTCATCCAAATTATGTTAACTTCTGCTCCGGACCAGCTGTGGTGGTACAGTGGTAATGCAACACCTTAGACTGCTGGAAGCCACATGGATGATCAGGGTTTGGTTCATCCATGCCCGTGATCCTGACTGGCTGTCAAAGGCTATGGAATGTAATATATGACCTGCTTGAGTGTTTGCTTCTCTCCCTGTCTTCTCTTTCCTCATCTTCTTATGAAAAGAAATTAATGAGGAAACCAAAAACAAATCTGCTTTGCAACTCAAATAGATAATTATCAAGACTTGTAACTTTTTCTAGAGGTGATTATGATCACAGTAAAGTTAATACACTTATTTAAAAATTAAAATAAAAAACTTTTCTTAAAATTTGAAGTTTGGGAAAAAAAAGGGGGGGCTTGCAGGTGGCATTGTGGTTAAGGGTGTTGGACTCCCACATGGCTGACTACAGTTCAAGTCCCAGACCTGATGGCTTGCTTTTTTACTTTCTTTCTCTCTTTCTCTCTCTCTGTCCCTCTCTGTTCAAATTAAAATAAATAAATAAAGTTGAATAAAATAATTCTTTCAAAAATTGAAGTTAGGCTATTAAGAAAATTTTCATTTTTAATGTGTATTTTTCTTGTGTTTTGTTAATATTACACAAAGAACTTTAATATTCTGTATTCTGTATATTCAAAATCTAAAGTTTTCTTTACTGCAGAATAGTATATAAGTTTTTTTTTTACATCTTTTTAAATTGATCCTCTTGGATGATTCTCAGAACCAACATTATGTCATTGAAGAAAGACTTTCAAACCAAAGAAATTTATATTTCTAAAAGAATTTATATAAGAGAATATTGAACAATCCAAAGTTACCTCAAAATAATGCCTTATAATATATACGACATTGTTTTCTTTTTCTTGTTAATTATTCCCAATGGACACAGGTGCTTGCTAGGGAGACAAAGTGAGAGAGAGAAACTCCCGAATGAGTGTGGTCATGATAAATCCCTTCTCCTTTCTCTATCCTGTTAGGATTTTGGGCAAGCACACACACATGCCTGGTGTATTTTTCAAGCTTCTGGGAGCTGGGATTTGAATTGCAGTTGGCCACGTGGGCTCTCACTTTCTATGTACAACACCTTAACCACTGCACTATGGGGCCAGGCCCAAGAACGACTAATTTCATTCTGTCTTAATTCACAAAAATTCTAGTTTGGGAATAAAACATTCTCTATGTTACTTTTTTTTCAGTGAAATAATGTGAACAAGACATAGTATGGGATCATATTTATGAATTATGAGAACCAGCATTTGCTTTTTAACTTCTATTTTACTGTGAAGAGAATACATAACATAGGATCTACTCTCTGAAAAATTTTAAGTGCACAGAACAGTATTAGGTACCATGTTATATAGCAGATCTCTAAACTTATTTATCTTACCTAACTGAAACTTTTACTCATTGACTGGCAATTTACAAGCACTTGCCTGTAAATGTATTTTTTAAAAAAGGATAAAAAGCTACATATCTAATTGTCTAAAATCCTCTGCACAAAATACCTCCAACATTACTCTAAGTGAATAGAAAGAATAATGTGAGGTTGCATTACCATTAGAGTTATCAGGTTTAGAGATGGGAAGAAATAAAAATATAATTTATAGCAATCATTTGGGGCTCAGGACAAAATTCTTATTTGAGCACCTCTTGCTTGAAAGGCGGGAACTAAGGATTCAAATAATATATAGAAATTCAAGGTATTTTTTATTATTTATTTATTTATCTTAGATATTTGCCACAGGGCACTTCAACTTGCTGGAAGAGACCAGAGAGAGGAAAAGTGAGAAATAGCCACCTCTCAGGGAGAATGACCAAGCCACAGTCTTCTCTCCTCTATTTTCCTTCAGGATTTTGGGCACACATGCAAACATGCCAGGACTCTTTTTCAAGCCACCGTGTCAGGGACTTGAACCACAGAGTTGTCCATATGGTTTTTAGCACCTTAATCACCACACCCCACAAATACAAGGACTTTATGTAAGTATGAAAATTCAAGTACATTATGTGGATACTTAAATAATTTTATAGCATACTTATGGCTTATTAGTTTCCCTATTGAGAAAGCTACCAGGGGATTAAACATTTAGAAGGTCCACATCTTATTGTTTTAAAATTAATTTATTACTTCTGAAAAAGAGAGAGAAATACCCCAATACAGTCTTCATGTTGTGATCCACCCTTAGCCCCAGCCAGCCTGAATCACGAGCATACATGGGTGTGTGTGTGCATAGGGAGACTTTGGGACACAAGCCCTTGACCTACCCCTGTGATTCAGCATCAGAGCATTTGAATCACGAGCATACATGGGTGTGTGTGTGCATAGGGAGACTTTGGGACACAAGCCCTTGACCTACCCCTGTGATTCAGCATCAGAGCATTGTGCACTGCTGCACCCTCTGGCCTTCCTGCCAAATATTGTTTGTTAGAGGCTTTGTTGTGCTTTAGCTACACCTGAGTGACTCTCTGGCACCCACTAATGAAAATTATACCACAAAACAAATACAGAATAAGCAAATGCCTCTACAGGCAATTTGTCATAAATTAGTTTTACTATTTCATGAATCATGGTATTAAAAATACATATATCATGCTGGTAAAGTCTCTTTAAAATCTAAATGATGTATAGTGATTAAATGTATAAATAATAATAATAAAGAAAAAAGAAAAGGAAAAAATAAATAAAAAATACAAAAAATTAACTGTATTTCTATGTACCAACAACAAAATTTTAATAGAACTATAAAATAATGCTAAAAATACAATCTAAATTATGATACAATTGGGGTTATAATCCAAATTTAAATCTTCTAAAGTATTGCATTACTGTACATTTTAAAAGGTTTCATATAGAAGGTTTCATTTACTTTAGATTTTTATTTTGAATATTTTTGTTTTTGAAAAGTTACAAATATAAGACAGAGGTTTCTGTATCACTTCAACTCATTCCCCTAATGTTAAGATTCTTATATTTTAGGGACCAGCAGTTGGTATAATGGTTATGGCACTGGATTCTCATGTAATAGACCGTGGTTCAAGTCCCAGACCTGGTGGTTTAAACTCATGCCAGGCATGTGTGCATGCATGTCCAAGATCCCAAAAGGAGAATGGAAGAGAAGGCATTCTGGTGTGGCCGTCCCTCCTAGGCGGTGATTTCTCGCCTTCTGTCTCTCTCTCTTTCTGGCGAGCACATGTGCCCTCTAGCAACAACCTCTCTAAAAAAAAAAAAAAAAAGATTCAAAAAAGATTCTTACATTTTATAGTTCATTTGTCAAAACGCAGAAATCAACATCAGTATAATAATATTAACTGAACTATAGACTTTATTCAGATTTCAGTAATTTTCTCATTAATGATGTTTTCTATCATAGGATGTTGTCTAAGATAGCACATCATCTTTTGATGGACAAGTAATTTCAAGTTACTTTTGATTTTTATAAAATTATAGTTAAATTTTACAATCTGAGTTTATGAACTAAACCTTATCCAGGCTAAGTTAAATTTTACATTAGTTTCATCACATCTGACAGTCTTATCAACTTAAACAGTACATTTTACTCATATTTGAACATCTTGATGAGTGATGAAGTTGATTTTTCCATGCTGAGGCTAAAAACATATTCTGTCTGTTTTTAGATAATACACCTGTAGTTTTGCTATTGATTTCTTACTTTTTAAGCTGTTTAAGAATACACTGAAGTGCTTGGAGTCAAAGATTCTTCCATTTATATGAGATTATTTTCCCTGAACACTCTAGAGTTCTCTGGGAAGAAAGAATTTAATTTAGTGATAATAATAGTTAAATTGATCTAAGGGAAAAAAAGTTGTCCGTGTTTTCATTTGTAACACCCTCCCCCTCAAACTTCTACCTTCCCTTTTCATCTCAAATAAACGTTTATCAAATTCTAATTTGCTGTTTCTGGAGACAGCATTGATACATTTTCTGAAATACAGACACCTTTGATCATTCCAATGGTTCTGGGTTCCTTTCTCTATTGTTAGTCTTCACATCATATCGGTCACCAGTTATCTGTGATTCTAGCTTAAAGTTGCACAAATATCTAAGCCTTCATCCTCTAAAATCACTGCATTGCCTCAGTTCAAATCCTTCTGTGTCTTACCTAGGTGGGCTTAACAACCTTTACTCTGATTTCCTGGCATTAAATGATTCAACTCATAATTGTATAATTTGCAAAGCTAAGCCAAATGAAGTGATAGAGAAGTATAGGTGATATTTTAATTAAGTAATCAATAAAGACTTGTCTATGGATATAACATTCGATCAAGAACTGAACGAACAGAAATTAAGTTTACAAATTCTTAGGGAAAGTGTATCCTAGGCATAGGGCTTTTCATTCTCCAAAAACCTTAGAGGCACGCTGGATATTTAAGGAAATGAAGGAAGTCAGTGTGGCTAACACAGTTTGAACAAGGACCACTAGGATCATAATCATATCTGCAGGACAGGAAAGGGGTCTATTATCAAAATACTGAAGGAAATGGTAAAAGTTTGAGGTTCTATTTGGAGTGACATGGAAAGCTCTGATAGATATTTTGGTACAAAATTACATGACATAATTAACAAATTAACACTATCACTGTGGCTTTAATTTATACTAAAAGGAGGTGTGAGCGGAAGAAGGAAGATGACATGGCGGGTAATTGTGGGAAATAATTCTCGCTTTAATTGGTGGGATGAAAATATTTATGTGAAGTCCCAAGGTATTTCTTACTTCTTATTCTGTGAATGAAGTTTTCAGAGAACAGTTAGAGATATGCCCAAGAATAGGTGGACTAATATTTAGACTATGGTATTTAAAAATATTTGAGCATGGGGAAATACTCAATGGAGTGAGGTTCAAAGTCTGTCTCTGTGTTTCTGTCTTTGTCTCTCTCTGCTTCTGTCTTCTCAATTTTTTGTAATTTTTCCTTTTTACAATTTTTTTTAAAGGTAAAGTTTTTCTCTTGCTCTCAGCTCCACCTTTTGTTTTGTTAATAATCCCCTCTAGTCCTTCCTGCCCAGGCAGGAGAGTTGAGGCCTTCCTTCAGAAGCGGATTCCTCATGGCTCCTGCAAACTAGTCATTTCAGTTTTGTATATTTTGGGTTTTTAAATTTTTTTTTTGTTATTGTTGTTTTGTTTTACTTTTAAAGAAAAACAATAATTACAGTTTTTGTTTTTTTCTTTTTTTCTCTTTCTTTGTCATTGTTTCTCTCTCTCTTTTTCATTTTCTTTTTTCTTGTCTCTCCACTCTTCAATATCCATTTAATGTGTTTCTAGATGGATCTATGGGCACTGTAGCTAAACATCCAAATACTATTAGGGTTAACATATTCCTCAATATCTACTGAATCTGCTGCACCAGCGATCACAACAGAATGGCAAAGAGATTCCAGATCATCTCTTTCTGCTTGCTCCTGAATACTCAGATTGAACTTCAAGAATTCAAAAGAAACACACCATCCATCAGATGACAAGAAATCACCACAGGACCACAAGAAATATGGGAAAGCAAGAAAATACCTCTCCTCCAAGAGAAAAGAAAAACTCCTCTTCATCCACAAGCAGTTCAATGCAAATCATGGAAATGTCTGATAAAGAATTTAGA
>NW_006160111.1:1054579-1075919 GCF_000334495.1 Tupaia belangeri chinensis | reverse complement strand
CACCAGACCAGATCTCCAAGAAGTTCTCAAGGGTGTGCTATATCAGGAAAATAAAATACAGACACCCAGAAAGAAGAGTTCAAAAACTAAGAAAGTGGCCAGCATAATCGTAGGGACAAGTCTGAAGTTGAATATCCCACAATACAATTTAATAGGAAAAATGGAACCAGAACAGAAGATAAAGTACATGAGACTGGTAGGTTCATGCACCTACCATTTGAACAGAATCCTAACCTGTTTCCTGTTTTTAAGCAAAGTTCCTTGGCATTTCTTTGATTTAAGTTAAAACTGGTTTTCTTAATAGTACCAAGTGAACTTGCCACTGAAAGTAGTTAGACTATTTAAGAAACTGTGTGATCAATACAATGTGGGGGGGAAAGAAATGGAAGACAACTGTAGACACCAGAGAGAGTGTGAGAAGAGGGTGGGAAAGGACAGAGGGTCAGAAAGAGGAGTAAAAAAAAATTCTAGGAACTAGAAATGGAAAATTTTTGATAATAATATGCATGATTAAGTCACTATGCAGTATATTCTGGGTGGAGGGAAAGAATGTAAATTAAGTTACAAATAAAGAAAAGTTTCAGAAAAAAAAAAATCCATTCGATGACCGCAGTAAGATATATAGCCCCAGCTAGGTGCTACTTTATAGGATGCCTGAAGTTAGACTTGTGTTCATGGAAATGTATATATCAGCTGTGTTTGCTATGAACATATTTAGATTAATTAAGATCTTTAGTAATTCAAAAATGGGGGGAAAACAGAAAATAAAAAAGAATGAGCTATCAGTATTTGGACTACAAGAGTTCAGTGAATAGGGACCAGCAGTTGGTGTAATGGCTATGTCACTGAACTCCCATGTAGCCGACCATGGTTCAAGTCCCTGACTGGTAGTTTAAACTCATGCTGGGCACATGTGCGTGCTTGCCCAAGATCCCGAGAGGAGAATGAAGGAGAAGGGATTGTGGCCTGACCGTCCCCCCTGGGGGATGATTTCTTGCTTTCTGTCTCTCTGTCTCTCTCTCTTTCTGGCGAGTGCAAGCACCCTATAGAAAACCTCTCAAAAAAAAAAAAAAAGAGTTCAGGGAATAGAGATAACCTTGATGCGTTATTCTTTCTTTCTCTCTTCTTTTTTTTCTTTTTGAGATATTTTTGTTATAGGGTGTGTGCACTCAGCAGAGAGACAGAGAGAGAGAGACAGAAATCATCCCCTAGAAGGATGGCCATACCACATCCCTTCTCTTCCAGGATTTTAGACACACATGCACAATCCCCAGGCATGAGTCTCAAGTCACTGGATCCAGGATGCAAACTGTAGTCAGTAACGAGGGAGTCCAATGCCACAACCACTACGCCACCTCCTGGTCCTGAAATGTTGCTGTTCTGGTAAGTAAGTGTTATAAACAGAGTAGAGCTGGTGGGATTAGTATCGCTGGCATCTAATGCAAATTGTGATTTTTGAATCATGATGGGATAGCAGTGATTTTATAAAGGGTTTTCCAGGAGCACAGAATTTGAACTCCGATGAGAGTTTGCTGAAGGCCATGAGGAAATCAGTGGTGAGACAGCCTTGTTTACATGAGGGCTTTTATAGGTTTTTACAGAAGCACCCCAGTGGCAATGTCAAGACTGGTAAAGTAGGTAGCTCAGAGTTTGGAGGTTCCTTTTCCAGACAAGTTTTAGTTGACTTTGTAGGGTCTTTTTATTGTCCTTTTTCTGGTTCCAGCAGTTCCTTAAAAAAAAAAAAAAAAAGCCTCTTTTTATTTTTATTACATTCTCTACATTATCTTTATGATACCATGTTTATTTCCATGGCCTCGTTTGTCACCTTATGGTTAGAACACTGACCCTGTATTTTTATTTTACTTCTTTCTATTAATCTTGATCTGACATATTCATGGTGATGAGCCATAGTAGTGGGTAAAAAAAAAAAAAAAAAAAAACGGTATTAAAAAATGTTCAAAATGAACTTCTTTTTGAAAATCACTGAAAACACAAATTACATAAGGAAAAGGGACAAAACATTTGAACAGATGTAACAGAAAGTTTCTAAATGGCCAGTGAATATGTAACAAATATTTATAAATACATTTGTTCAGAAAACTGAAGGCTAAAATCAAATTTAATAAACTTAAGCATATCTACCAAAATAACTAAAATGAAAAAAGAAACAGAATATTTCCAATTTGTTTAGACTTATTTCATTTAAGTTATTATTATTTTTTAAAACTTGCTGTAAGGCACATGCACTCACCAGAGAGACACAGAGAAAGATAGAGAAAGTGAGAAAGCAAGCCTCCAGGTCTGGGACTTGAACTGCAATTGGCCATATTAGAGTCCAGCTCCTCAACCACCACACTACCTGCTGGTCCAAAATTTCAAAATGTTGATAAGGAAGAAGCAGCATTGGTACTCTCATGCATGATTGGGAGAAGCTTAAACTGCTAGAACTATTTATTTAAGTACACATTTTTGCCAGAGGGTGTGGGCATGCAGCAGATAGAGAAGAGACAGAGAAAGCAAGCACCCTCTATGGAGAACAATCATTTTCCAATTCCTTCTCCTCAGATTTTGCCTCCTTTTTAGGATATGGGCACACACACACGTGTCTGGCATATTTCTCAAACTGCCAGGTCCAAGTATTGAGTTGTGCAGTCGATCATATGGGATCCATACACCATAACCACCATGGTATAGGCTGGTGTGGTAGAACTACATTTGAAAATTGTTTATAAATATCTACAAAAAATGAATACATGCTACATTCTAACATAGAAATTCTCTTTGGTGTAAACACATCAAACAAATATGGAATATGTATCATATACACAAAGAAAGTGTATACTCTAAAGTGGTAAGTTTTTCAAATGCCTATCAAGATATGCATGAATAATTAAATTGTGTAATACCCAGATGATGGATTATTACTCAGCAAATATAATTATATGGAACAAGGAAAGTAAATCCCACAAGCCAAGTGTTGAAAAGAAGACAGATATATAAAAGACATACCTTCCCTATAATTTCAATAATATAAAACTAATGTATGTTTTTAAGACCAAGATAGTGGTTACTGTCTGGGAGTCATGACTACAAAGGGGCACAAATGAGTCATTTACGGTACTGGTAATATTATATTCCTTGGTAAATACAGTTGAGACTAGATTTTAGGATTTTTAATAATGCTATATTTTTTTACCGGCATTTCACAATGTTTTTGAATGTGCTATCAGCTACATTTTAAATTAAGCTTAAAAACAAGTTTCAAGGACAGGATTGGAAAAAAACAACTCTGAACACAAAAGAACATCAATGAAAGAGAAATATAAAAGAATAGAACCTTTTAAGAAAAATAAAAACTGTGTAACAAATGAATTCTTTACAAAAACTAAAAGTTCTATACCAAAACAGATTGAGTCCATCATAACCTGGCAACTGTTCAAAATGAACAAAAGACTTAATTTTTAAATATTCCAATATAGGGTGATTTTGCAGCTTCAAAAGTAAAGGAAATCTCAAAACAAGAAATATCTATAGGTTGTCTTTTAAATAAAGTATTTATATGCTTCAAAAACTACAGTTAAACCAGTTTATATAGAAAACCAATTAAAGCACTGCAGATGGAATTTTCTTTTATCATGAGTTACTTTTGAAATTAGCCATAGTTTAACATGCTGCATGTGAAATAAACATCAGGGTAATGCAGTCTCATTACAGACATAAAGTCTAAAATTCAGTTTACAAAAAATGGAGGAAAGGAGCCTTTTTCTAAATATCTGAGTATGTGTAATGAAATGCACTGAAAAACTTCAATAACTGTAGATTGCCCAGGCATGTCCAAAGAATGGGACACATATTCTAAGACTATAGCTTTCTAAAAATTTTATTTTCTCCCAAGATAAGCCTTTGAAGAGATTCTCTTTTTGTTCACCTCTTTATCTCTTGCAATTTCTAATCAGTGTCATTTATTTTCAGACTATATACCAATAGTCTCTAAAATGTATGTTTAAGACTAGATATCTCCAAATGCACATGGCCAAATGCTTTCTCTTCATAACCACTTAGAATTCTAATAGGCATTTCATATTAATTGAAAAACAAGTTTCTACTCTCCTTCTCATCCTCAAACCTATCTCAGTAAAAACAAAACAAAACAAAGCAGTTTATATTTTCCACTTCCTTGGAAAGGTTTTGTGTGATTCTTGACTTCTTTTATACTACAAAATCTGTGTGTCAGAATATCTTGTTAACTCTGTCTTCAAAATATAGCTCAAATATGACCACTTACCACCTCTTCTGCTAGCATCTTTAACCATCATTTCTCTCCTGGATTATTTCAGTAGTCTCCTAAATTGATTTTACTATTTCCTAATTTTCATGTTAGTAATTCATATTATTTCACTCATCTGTTCAAAATCTTTTGATGACTTTCTTTTAAATGTAGACTAAAAACAAAATTATTTTCTTACACTGGTCAAGAAAATATTCCATGATCTGGTACCTCTCCAAATTCAATACTACTTTTCCACTCTTTTAATTCACTTAGACCATATTGCTCCTTTTGCCACTTCTTGACCAAACAAAACATACTGAAGCATCTGAGGCTTTCTTCTTACACTTCAGCCTAGAATGTTCTTTTGCTAGATACAGAAATATGTAAGTCAGGAACTCAGCAGGACACTGACCACCCACTTAAATACACAGCAGGAAACGGACCACACACTTAAATAAAGATGAAGTGAATGAAAGGTTAATTTAGAAAGCAACGAGTTGAGGCCAAGCACAGATGAGTTGTCTAGCGTTCATGTGACTGTTACAATTCATAGACTCAGTAAGACAAGAAAGTGGAATAGAACAAGTCTCCTTGAGACAGTGTGTATGTGGGTGTGGATGTGGGGGGGGGGTAGGGAGGTAGAGTGACAGGAAGAAGGTTTACTATTGAACATAGATGACAGAAGGCAACCTTAGGGAGGAAGCCAAAAGAACAAACAATCCACTCTCCTTTCTTATATTAAATTCAGACTCTCTACTTGCCAAATCAAGTTTAAGATTAGAGCATACAGAAGTCCATTGTAACCTCCATAGACCAGTCTCCTGGAGTAGAATGTTAAGGGAAGAGGGTAGGAAGTGGATCTGGAGGAACTAAGAGGGGTATCAAGCACGGAGTGTGAACTGATTGTTTATCTTCAATTTTTTAAAATTATTTAATTTTTTATTATAATTACTTTTTAATTTGACAGAGAGGGAGAGTGGGAAAGCAAGCTGCATGGTCTGGGACTCAAACCATGGTTGGCTGTGTGAGAGTCAAGTGCCTCAACCCTCATGCCACTTTCCAGCCCTTACTCAATTGTCACATTTTCAATGAAGTTTACTGGCCACTCATTGTGCAAGTTAAAGTCTCAAAATCTTTACATTTTCTTTCTCTATCAATAGATTAAGTTATTTACCTACTGTATCACTCTCCCTATAAAAAATAAAATAAAATCAGAGAAAGCAGGTATTGACTTTCTCTTTTATTTGTTTATCTCTTGTTTATCTATCCCCAGGATTTTATACATTGTACAGCTTAAAGAAGGCATTAAGTAGCTGCTGCTCTGTTAGTAATAATAGTTGTAAAACTGGTCATTATTATCCTATAATAAATGCCAGGCACCGTTGTGTCAAGTGCCTTAGTTGCATCATTTTACTTTATTTTCTACAGCCTAAGAAATGTGTGTGTGTGTGTGTGTGTGTGTATATATATATATATATATATACATATATATATATATATATTTATATTCACTGTACAAATTATCAGACTGAGGATCAGAGAAATGAAGAATTCAGGCCAAGGTCACACAGCAATTGTTGAGTCTGGGGTAATAATGAAGGAAACCTTTCTTAAAAGACCATGTTTTCTCCCTAACGTACCTTACTGCCTTCTTAGTTGACATGAGTTAACTTTTCTCTACTACAGGATAAGAATCTTGTTTTCCTGGGACCAGCAGTTAGCATAATGGCTATGTCGCTTAACTCCCATGTAGTCAACCACCGTTCAAGTCCCAGAACCAGTGGCTTAAACTCACACTGGGTGTGTTTGCGTGCATGCCCAAGATACCAAAAGAAGTATGGAGGAGAAGGGATGGCAGTGTAGCCATCCTCCCTGGGCGGGTGATTTCTCACTTTCTGTCTCTCTGTCTCTCTCTGTCTTTCTGGTGAATGCATGCACCCTATAGCAAAGACCTCTCCAAAAAAAGAAAAAAAGAAAAAATATCTTGTTTTCCTATTTGTAGTGTTTCAGGCACTGATTTTGCTAATATACCTAGCTCCCACAAACTCTTAATTTTGCAGGGATGCTGTAATGAATTACCACAAACTTGGTAGACAAAAGCAACAGAAATATATTTTCTTACAATTCTAGTGACTAGAAGGTCAAAATCAAGGTATCAGCGGAGTCATGTACCACAAAGACTCTAGAGGGGATCCATGGTTTTCCAGCTCATGTGGCTCCAGATTCATTGGCTGGGGCAGAAGAATTTCAATCTCTGCCTCCATCTTCAGATGCTCTTTCATCTGTGTCACTGATTATCCTTTTCTCTTTCTTGTAAATATACCCTCATTGGGCTTAGGGCTCACATGAATCTAGTAGGATGTTATCTTGATCCTTAGGTTAATTACTGCTTCAAAGATCCTATTTTGAATAAAGTCCCATTTTGAAGTTCTGGGAGGACATGGAATTTTGGGGGCAAAATTTAATATACTAAACTTTTCATGCTGAGGGCTGTTCTTTGACCTGTGTTTCAGTAAGGGTCAAGATTAAACTCCTTGAGGAGAGAGCCGAGCACACATCAAATTATTACACTATCATGCAAATTCCCACGCTACATGTGCTATTTATATTAGGTACATTTCCTTCTATTGACTCTTTAAAATTGATTAAAATTGATTGACATTTCTCTTCCAAGAAAGAAAGCACCTTGGTAAAGTCCCAAAAGAAAATCTATATTTAATAATATATAGCTCATATTGGTACTTCCATTTTTTTGAGCAACAAGGAGGCTTTAAAACCCTTCAGCTATAAAGTCAATAAAATATTAGATTTTTTTTTTTTGTAGCTAGCTTATGGCTTATCCTCAAAGACCAAAAGCAAAATGAATTATGAATCCTAAAACGGGGGCATGCCCTAAGGGCATGCTGATCCTATATAAAGTTACTTTTAATGTTTTTGTTTGTTTGTTTTATCCTAAAGACTTCATTTTTTAAGAGCAATTTTTGTGTATTTTAGGTTCTCCGCAAACTTGAGAGGAAGGTATAGAACTTACTCATGTGTATCAAACTCTCACACATGCATAGCATCTTCCATTATCAACATTTCCCACTAGAGCGTTGTATTTTTTTTCAATTGATAAAAGTACATTGACATTTTATCACCTCAAATCCATAGTTTACTTTAGGAATCCTCAGCTTTGTATATCCTGTGAGTTCGGATAATTATGCAACACCTGAAGCCATCATTATAGCATCAAACAGATTATTTTCACTGCCTTAAAAATTGTCTGTGCTCTATTTTTTCAACTCTCTCTCCAACCATGGATATTTTCATTATCTCCATATTTTTACTATTTTCATATCATACAGATAGAGTCATGTATGTAGCTTTTTCAGAATGACCTCTTTCACTTATTAATATGCTTGTAAAATTTCTTCATGACTTTTTGTTGCTTGATGGCTCATTTATCTTAGTGCTGGATAATAGTTTTTTGTCTGGATGTTCCAGTTTATCTATTCACTAACTTACTGAAGAGCATCTTGCTTGCTTCTAACTTTTGGCAATTCTGAATAAAGCTACTATAAATATCTGTGTGTGGGGGGGCCAGTCAGTGACATGGTAGTTGAGATGGCTGAATTCCATATAAACAATTGTGCAGTTCAAGTCTTGGACCTCACAGCTTGAAAAGCTTGCTGGGTGTACGTGTGTGCCCAAGATCCGACGTAATGGAAAAATGGAGAAGGGACTGTGGTGTGACACCATCCCCTATGGGGGAGTAATTTCTTAGTTTCCCTCTCTATATATATTTCTAACTATCTCCAGTAAGAGCACATGGCCTCCAGCAAATTAAAAAAAAATAAAAATTTGTGGAAAATTTTCTTTTAATTACAGGAAAGAGTATAAGAGATAATGCTGAGGACTCCTGAAAGGTGAAGAAAATTTCAGCATCTTTTTTTATAAATGTCACCTCCCCCAATGTATATACCTCTCAGCAAAATAATAAAGTAACATTTTATGCCATAAAGGATGATGGAGACGAGAAACTATCCCTTGAAAGTTCATGATCATAATCTAGCACTCAAATACATCGGATTCTCAGATTAAATGTATCCTATTTCAACACATTTCATGCATATTTAACTTACGAAAAATTACTAAAGTGTGAAGAGCACTGAAAGTACCAGTTAATATTGATGTGTATGCACAATAAACATTTAAAAATCAAAACTGGCTTCAATGTAAATGTTTCTCAATTGATTTTCAAAATTCTTAAATAAATAAGAATACAAATATTAAGTGGCTATAACATATTTTGGAAAGAGGAATGGGACTGAAGTTTATGTTTTCCAGACAAAAAATGTAATCTCTGAAAATGAAAAAGGATATGGTTCTTGAAGTTAGAAAGATCAGGTCTACTTTGGGACAGTTTTATTACAGAGTAGTATAATGGCTACAAAGTAAAAATAACTAGTTGATGTTTCTAATCTTAATGTGATATTAGATAATATGAAAATATTTTTAACCAAGCATGGCCTAAATCAAAATAGAATTTAGCAATCCAAGGGCATAGGAGTAATGGGTCAGTTAGTTCACCTATCTAAATTAATAACTGAGAATAAGTAGATGTCCCCTAAAACTTGTAACTCTTACAATATGATGTGAACTTAACAAAAGAAAAGAAGAAGCCCTATTTGAGAAATCTGAAGAACAATGAATGTTAAAATTAGAACAATATATGTAAATAAATATATATGTATATAATTATATATACAGTCGTCACTCCTTATTCACAAGGATCCCTTGCAAGATCCTTCAGGGGATGCCTGAAACCATGGATATTACAGAACCCTTTATATCCTTGCTTTTCAAGTGATAACTAAGAAGATTGCTAAGTGACTAAGGACAGGTTGCTTATTCAGAGTGGATACTGTTGTCAAAGACACAAGTCATATCTCAACTGTAGGGTGGAGAAGAACATCAGGAGATTTTTATCATAGTAGTCAGACGGCTTGCATTTGCAATTTCTGAACTGTTTATTTCTGGAATTTTCACTAATATTTTCAGACCACAGTTGACCGTAGGTAATTGAATCCATGGAAAGTAAAACAATAGATAAGGGCGGATTTATTGTGTACATGCTCATATATGCATTGACACGTATTCACTGTTGACTCACAGTGCAGACCTCTGACACAGTTGAAAATCTGCTGTAATGTTTGAGTCCCCAGAAACGTAACTACTAATAGACTTGATGATAATATAAACAATCAATTCACACATGATTTGTAAATGTATTATATATTGAATTCTTACAATAAGGTAAACTAGAGAAGAGAAAATGTTAAGAAAATAATGAAAAGGAATTACACTTATTGTACAGTTCTGTATTTTCTAATATTTTATGGAAAAACACTTGCTTCTGGGACAAGCATATGGCATAGCAGTTGTGTTGCTGGACTCCCATTTGACTGACCATGCTTTTAGTCCTGGATCTGGTGGCTCAGAAGGTATTGCAGCATGGGAGAGGATTCTCTTCCCCTCTCACTGTCTCTGTTTCTCTCTCTCTCTCCAACAAGCACACACACCCTTATTCAAAAACTTCTTAAAAAAAAACACCCTGCTTCTAAGCGAATTTACACATTTCAAATGCATGTTGTTCAAAGGTCATGAGTAAATTCATATATAAAATACATTTTACTTTATCATATAGAAGTCATATACATATAGTATGTTGAGTACATTTCTTAGGTTGCAGATTAAAACTTAAACACATTATGCAGCTATGTGTGTGTGTGTGTGTGTGTGTGAGAGAGAGAGAGAGAGAGAGAGCTCAAAATATATATATAACATTGCATCAACATAAAAAACTAACCTCAGAATAATGTGTACACTATGATAATATTTAATAGGAGTCTTGGTTTAGATTTTATTCAAAGTAAATCAGAGAAAAATAGTTTACTACATGTGGGTTATTTAAGATGTGATCCAAGAAAACACAATCGAAGATGTAGGTTAGGGAAAGTGAGACAGAGAAGGGAAAGAAGTTAGTAAATGATGTAGTGTGGTGGTGGCTTGTCACAGATAAGGACAATTGAGCCTCAATCCTTCTGAAGAGCTGAACTAATCTGAACCATGCCTCACCAGGTTCTACAGAAGACACAGAGAAAGAGTGATTTGTACAGTTTTGCTGTCCATTGTGTAAGATTCTCCCTCAACGCAGTGAGTGATTCCTAACATGTCTTGGTTACAAAAACGTTTGCTGTCCATTGTGTAAGATTCTCCCTCAATGCAGTGAGTGATTCTTAAAATGTCTTGGTTACAAAAACTACCTTGGTGCTCGCACAAGCTCTCAGTCCCAAGATCAGAGCTCTGGGACTTGGGCAGTGTGCTATCCCACGTGCTGCAGCTGCTGCCAGTGGACACAGGGTGCTCGGGGACTGTGGAGACCAAGGGCATCAATAGCATCTACTCTTGAGAAGAGTGGATTAATATCCATGTGTGTAACTGAGTTAATTGGAAGCTGTTTTCTAGAGCATGGACTTATGTGGAAGAAAACGGTTACAATTTTACCTATCAGTTGGAGAAGAGGTAGGAGGAGTTTAGTAATTTTTTTCCTTATACATCTTTGTTTTGTCTTGTTGTCATATGCATTTATTTTTATATTAAATATACTAGTTACCTAGCAATCCATTTCAAAACAAGGTATGTTTTAAAATTTGTTATAGGGTACATGAGTTCACCAGAGAGGCACACAGAGAGGTAGAGAGAGAGAGAGAGAGAGAGAAAGTGAAAAAGCATCCCCAATGGGGAAGGTCACATTACAACCTTTTCTTACTCATTCTCCTCTTGAGATTTTTTACGTACACATACACGTGACCTGTGTGTCTTTCAAGCCCCACCAGGTCTTGGACTCAAATTGCACAACTGGCCCTGTTAAATCCAGTCACCTTAACCACTAAACCATTTACTAGTCTATAGGTGAATAATTTCTACTATGTTGGTAGTCTACCCATTTAAAAACAAATTCAGTAAATATAATTTTCATGTTTTGTTCTCTGAAATTCACTGAGTTAATTAGGCAAGGCAACCTTTTTCTATAAGGAAATGCAGAACATTGATAAGTAAATTCAATGTGGCATTCTTTGACAGATTATTCTATTATGGAGATATAGTGAAGATGATGAGTAATTAAACTATTTTTTTTAATTTTTTGTAAGAATTCCTGGTTATGTAATCACTATTCATGTGCTCAGTTGTTTCAAGAATTATTATGTAAAATATGCTAACCATTGCAATAAAGACAAAAAGGAAAAAGAAGCAAAGAAGACAATGATAATTACTTTCCACCTTCCTCAAAAACTGAAGCTGAACTTTTGTCAAGAATGAGACTTTATATATGATCGAGTAAACAAAAATATGTTGAGTCAATAATGCATAAACTAGTATTATCAGTTGACTAACTGAATGAATAAATGATTGAATAAATGATTCTGTCAGCCAATAGATTTTAAACATGCAAAAATCTGGAAATAAATGTGTTTCAGGGTGAACTCTAGAATAATGCATAAATCATTAATCTTAACATAATGAGAATATGAGAAGGTAACTCTGTTTAACAAAAATCTCAGTGGCCAATTATGTTTTCTTTTTTTTTTTCTTATTCTCATCAAATATCAATTCCGATCAGTCATCACTCTGTTTAACAAAAATCTCAGTGGCCAATTGTGTTTTCTTTTTTTTTTCTTGTTCTCATCAAATATCAATTCCGATCAGTCATTTTGGCATGCCATGTGGAAAGGAGAGATGGAGCAATGAAAGATAAACCAGATGTTCTTATTTTTGCTTTATTTTTTTTTTCAGGTCTGTAAGTGACTATCACCTCTACACATATTTTACTAGTCAGTATGTAGTTATATAGTCACAGTGAAACTGATCAGTATAACCAAAGCAAGAAGAATCAGATGTGCTGACTATCTGGTTGGTCTTTATCATAGCTATTACTGTTCCTGTTCCTCTACCACCATCTCAACATCAAACACATAGAGTGAATTCTTTCAGATAAAATGTTACCTATGTGTGATTTAAATATTAATTGGAACATGGCATTATTCTTCAACATAAATATAATTAATTTAGCTGAGCTTCATGCCAAGGTCTTAATAGGTCAGTGATGACTTAGCATAGATATAAAGAAGATATTTAGCATAGATAAGGAACCTGCATATATATTTATAGTGAGGTCATAGAACTGCAGGGTGTTTTTAAAAGTAAGAGTCAGCTGGGAAGATTTAGATACAAGTTTTTCTAAAGGACGGAGAATATGGGCTAGATGACCTTTAGTAATCTCCATAAGCTTTATAAGTCTGTGACATTTCCTTTAGCTCTCTAAATTATGTCCTATTAGCATGATATTATACACACTTTATAGTGTATATTAAAAAAGCCCAGAATCTTTATCAACATTCCTGAGAATTTCCTATATTCAAATAGCATTATCTTTAACTATTTAAAATTATTTTCCAGTTGTCTAAATGACATAAGAGTAATATAGCAATAATAAGCTATAGAGTGTATCCACGCGACTATCTGGTTGGTCTTTATCATAGCTATTACTGTTCCTGTTCCTCTACCACCATCTCAACATCAAACACATAGAGTGAATTCTTTCAGATAAAATGTTACCTATGTGTGATTTAAATATTAATTGGAACATGGCATTATTCTTCAACATAAATATAATTAATTTAGCTGAGCTTCATGCCAAGGTCTTAATAGGTCAGTGATGACTTAGCATAGATATAAAGAAGACATTTAGCATAGATAAGGAACCTGCATATATATTTATAGTGAGGTCATAGAACTGCAGGGTGTTTTTAAAAGTAAGAGTCAGCTGGGAAGATTTAGATACAAGTTTTTCTAAAGGACGGAGAATATGGGCTAGATGACCTTTAGTAATCTCCATAAGCTTTATAAGTCTGTGACATTTCCTTTAGCTCTCTAAATTATGTCCTATTAGCATGATATTATACACACTTTATAGTGTATATTAAAAAAGCCCAGAATCTTTATCAACATTCCTGAGAATTTCCTATATTCAAATAGCATTATCTTTAACTATTTAAAATTATTTTCCAGTTGTCTAAATGACATAAGAGTAATATAGCAATAATAAGCTATAGAGTGTATCCGCGCTTGGCCTCTTCATGTAAATTCCTAAAGTACATAAAATGAATGGAATAATGAAGCTCTCAATAGATGGGAAGTACAATAGTTGGGGAGAATAGTATCCCTTATATTCCTCTCCTTTTATTAAATTAATAAAAATCTCAGTGTACCATGGCTTTTCCCCAAAGCTTCAGAATTTAGATAAACCAAAAACAAACTTGTAGTTGTATGTGCAAAAAAAAAAAAAAAAGAAACAAAAAAAAAACAACTTTGTATCTATGGCAACCTACCCTACTGATTTGTTTATGAAATCAACTATAAAACTATAAACACACACAAAAAAGGGCCAGCAGACGGTATAATAATTAAGGCTCTAGACTCCCACATGCTGGCCATGGCTTGAAACTCATGCCAGATACATGTGCTTCAGTGCCCAAAATCCCAGGAGGAAAATGGAGGAGAAGGGATTTTGGCCTGGTCATCCTCCTTGGGTAGTGATTTCTTTCTTTCTTTCTTTCTTTCTTTCTTTCTCTCTCTGTCTGTCTGACAAATGCACACACCCTACAGCAAAATTCTCTCTGAAAAGAACACACACACGCACACACACACACACACATACACACACACACACACACACAAAGAAAATACGTTGAAATAAAAATTCATCTGAATAAATACCATTTTGCCCTCAGAATTGCCCCTTTACTTTCCTTTAAAAATCATGCTTATCATGTTTTTATTTGCTTTTTCTGTTGTGGTTAGATCAAAATGTTAGCATTTCTTCCTCCCATGGGAAAATTCTCCCAATCAAGTTCCAAGTGTTTCATGTGCCTTCTAGCCCAGCCTTCCCAGAACAGTCTGAAAGACACACTCAGGTTTCTACATTATGTCTTCCCTAATTCGTGATTGGTGCATGACAAATTATTATGTATTTTGGACTTAGAACCACAAAACGTACTATCTAATCATTTTTATGGATCAAGAAGCAGGTGTCAGTTAGCTAGGTACTCTTCTTAAGATCTCAATAGCTGAAATCAAGATGATGGTCCCAGGGTACTATCTCATTTGACACTTGGGTCTTCCTCCATTTTCACTTTGTTGGTGGAGCTTAGCTCCTTGTGTTTGTATGACAGACGACTTCATTTTTCTTGCCAATTGTTGGTTGGCAACCTCTCAGAATGCCCCTAATTCCTTGTCATGTATTCCGTTTCATAGAACCTTTCATAGAATAGTAGCCTAATTCTTCAGGGCCAGCAGCATTTCTCTCTGGTTTGCCAATCTGCTCCACGGTTATAGCAGTAACTCACCCAACACCATTGCCATACAACGAACTAATCACAGAAGTAGCTATCCAAAATAATTCACATATTTGTCCCCTGTTTAAATGGGCAAATTTCATATGATGTATAAACCAGGGGCCAAAACTTTGACTGCCGTGTTAGAATTCTGCCTACCACATTACTCCTATAAGTATCGGAAATAATTTATCAAAGTGATTTTAAACGGAAACAAATTGTAATTTCTTCTCCTTAAATTACTGCTGATAAACGTTTTAGTTAAAAAAGTAATATTGATTGATTAATTCATGATACTTCAATAAAGATTTAACAAAACTTTAAACAAAATGAAAGTAAAAATAAAATATAGTAAGAAAATTAAATCAGGAAGAATTTTGCTATATGAAAGCTATAGTTAAAAGTTTTTATTAGACAAATTAGAAAGATAAGATCCTCACCTTCACCCTACCACAGTTTTAACAAATTTTTCTTTCAATGTTGGACAGTACTTTTGAGAAAGTATTTCAAATTATATCATAGTTTTGCAACACAATATGAACCTGTTGAAGGTAATTTTTTAAAATAGTAAGAGAAAAAATTATAACTATAGCTCCAAACTGTGTGAAAAAAATGAAACCACTGTTATATAAAAAGTAGAACTGAAAGACAGCAATGGGAGTAGCAGGTGATGTGGCAGTTAAGGCACTGGACTCCCACATGGTTGACCATGGTTTGAGTCTTGGGCTGATGGCCTGGAAATTAGGCTGGGCATGTATGTGTGTTTGTCCAAATTCCTGAGAGGAGAATGAAAGAAAAAGGATTGTGGTGTAGCCAATATCATTTTTGGGGGGGAGGGGGATGGGCAGGTAAGTGATTTCTCACCTTCCTGCTCATTGTCTCTCTCCAGGGAGTACAGGTATCCTATGGCAAAAACCTTAAAAGGAAAAAAAAAAAAAAGAAAGAAAAGAAAGACAGCATATCTACTATTTATTGAGCTACTATTATATAGTTTCATAGCATTCTATAAAATTATATTGTATATTAAATATACTACCATTTTATTTTTCATAACTCTGAAAATCAGTAACATTTATTGTGCTCATTCTTTCAGATGTAAGAACATATTCACTATTTTAATATTTCAAAGTGTGTAATGTTGATTCTTTTGAAAGAGATGTTTGTAATAAACATCAAACTGGTTGTGTCTGAGTTTTTCTGTTAGTTGGTGAATAAAAAATACAAGTTTATAATCTTATAGATAATGCTTTATTTTATTGGACATACTACTGAGATAAGCCTTCATTGCCTTTATTATTTCATTAAAAAAGCACTGCAATTTAAATCAACAGTAAAATTTAAGGGAGTTTGCTCAAATACTAAAAGGAAATACTGGACATGTTATCAAATATGGGGTCTCCTCCTCTCTGTGGGCTGATTTCTCACTTTCTGTCTCTCTGTCTCTGTCTTTCTGGTGAGCATGTATGCTCTATATCAAAAATCCATAAAAAATGTGAGGCTCCTATTTATGGTAAGAAAATGATCATACAACCCTTTTGAAAACAGGAATGAAAATAAACATGAATTAATTTCATAAGTGCTTTATTCATCACAAATATACTCACCAAGTAAAAGACAACATTCCAATAAAATAGATAATAATTTATACTGTAAGCCTATGCATTAAGTCACAAAATTCTTTTTTAGAAAAATGCTATTTGAGGATCTTTCAAATATCATATTTATGGACATTTCAGGGAGGATATGGGATCTTTTCAATGTGAGTATATTATTTTACTTTAAAAGAGTGACCTTATAGCCTCGATGCTAATGAAATAAAGATTCACTATTGTTTTTATATTCAGACTTCCCGACTAATGTTATATAAGGATTTTGTAAAATTGAAATTAAAGAGATATCATCTATAGCTACTAGAATGATTTTTTCACTATAAATAAAACAGTCCATAGACTGGGTGGTGGTGCAGTAGCAAAAGGCAACACCACATGGGAGGTTCCAGGTTCATGTCTGTAGTCAGTGCCAATGACATGGATTGACTGTGGCTAAGGGTGAATTGTAGTTTCAGGACTCTACTAGATCCTTTCACACTCTCCATCTCTTTTTTCTTTTCTGTCTCCCTCATTTAATGGAGAAAAAATAAACTAAACTAAACTAAAAAAAAAAAAAAAAAGAGAGAGAAGTAGAGATCATTTAAACACAGTCGATTTTGTAGCTAACATTCATACTCCTTATATCCCTTCATGCATTCTTTTTGTTATTGTTTCTAATTGATAAGATTAATTTTAAACGCATCTTTAGGTTCACATCAAAATATGGAGCGGGGAGTTTTATCCATCCTTGAAACAAATGTCCTAAAAATTGAGATGATCTGGGTCAACATAACTCACTATTGGGTCTGAGACCTGAGTCCAACTCTGTCAATAAGAATTAACCATTTGTTCCATGGAATTCTTGACAGATAAATAAAACTATTAACAAATAAATATCTATCCTATTTGTGTCTAGACATTTTGCTAACCAATTTAACCAGAAATATACCTGGCTCATCTTGACAAACAGCTCTCTTAGGAGACAACAGCTTGTTTAACTGGACAAGCTATTAGCTCATGGATTTCTTGCCTCATTGTAATCACCAGCTTAAACTATGGTGGCAGAGTTTTTTCCCAATCTCATCCACTTTCCACCCTGAAAGACTCACCTTTAGACACTTGAGTCCAGATATCAAACTCCATAAGTACCTACTACCTATGTTCTGTCAAAGTTTCATTCCCCTTGCCACAGTAAGTTTAATAAACTAGCCTTTAGATGATGAATAGGTTATTCTAACAGTATTTGTACAGGACTCTACTGTTGACAGTGGATTTTTCCTGAGAAGTCATTTATTTTCATCTTTATGGACCATTTCCCAAAATATTATGCCATAAGCAATATTGGCTGACTGCACTTTTACAAATCAGCTCAACAGTTAGTAAAATGAAACCTCATTTTGCTTACCCAAGCAATCTGTCAAGTTTATGTATTTCATTCCCAAAACCATCTTTCTGGACAGTGGCCTTTATAGAAGATAACATTAAAAAAAAAAAAAAAAAGGATTGCTGAAATTATTGCTATCCATTGGTCAAAATGTAGTGTTTCCATGTAAAAGAAAATTGAAGGCCAAAGACTAATTAGCTTACTTCAATCATTCACAATCATGTTTTTTCTCACTCTAAATCAATATTTTCAATCAACTTTAAGATAGACTTATTTAGTTCCAGTCGAAGTCTCTTAAAATGGTTTGCTCCTACAGTATGCATGTATATCCTTTTGACCTGCTTTCTTTTTTATTTCAATTACACAGAAAATTAGACAATTAACAGCAGTGTCTTAATGTAAAGGGGATACTAATGGAGAGTTTGCATAAAATAACACCACAGAATCATCTTTTGTTTTCGTACTTTATCCTGTTTGTGCTTTTATTCAAGCTTGTATTATGCTACATCTTGGTTAAGTTCTGATTAAGACTCATCACTGAAGATGCTTTAAGAGTAATCAATTCAATCATGAATTACTTAAAAAGAGGCTCTACATGAAAATATATAATTCAACATACTATTTGAGCCACATATAGCTTTTATTAGAATAATTGCCAATTTCAGTTGAAATACAGGTCTTTAATGTGATCCTATTTATAATGGCTGTATTCATCTTCTTTTCTCCTTGATACAAAATATGTTCACAATTAAAAGGAGAACTGGTCAAATGTTTAGTTTCAGAGAGTGGAAATCAGTTTTCCTGACAGATTTTTTTTTGTCATCCCAGTTTTTTTTATTTATTTTTATTTATTATCATCATAATCTTGTTTATATTACATTGAATTGCATATAACTTTACAGTGTATTACATTGCTTTTTCAAAGGGATTGCCATGCATGACAATCAATACAGAAACATCAAACTCCCCACTTGATCATTCAATATGACAGATTTTATAGTGACTTCTGAAATCAGTTGCATTCATGTTTTATTTTTAGTGTTTTCCTTAAACTACTATTCTGACATATTTCCTTTGTTACTCATTAAAAAATTAAAATGAAGAAAAATTCATTCTGAGCATATTGTGCGTGTGCATGCGTGTGTGTGTGTGTGGTAGGTTTTAGAAGTTTAAAAATATTACTGTTAAAACATCAGATATGAGCAAAAAATCATTACATGAACTAACATACTTAATTTGTCTCTTAATTCCATCCTGCCTCTTAAATGTATATATTTTTACTGCTTTTTCTTATTTTCTGTTATGCCTTCAGGTAAAACTTGAGTAAATGTTTTTCTTTTAAATATATTAAGTTGTCAGAAAAGTCATGACAAATTTTCTATGTTATTCTATGCGAAAATGCATCATGACTTTCAATCAACCCAATAATTGAAATAAGAATGTGTAAAATTCCTTCTTTCATTACCATAAAATCGATATAAAAATCTATTTAAAATTTAGTAAAAACAAAAACATTGCATTTTTAATATTTAAGTTATTTGGTAATGTTTAAATGAAGACATTTAAAAATGCTACATATACACACATAGTCTATCAATGATATTCTACCCAGAGATGACCATTGTAAGTATTTTGTTATGTATTTATTCAGCAGCAAATTCTGTTTAATAAAATGCTGATGCACAGGTCAAAATACAGGTATTCATTTAGCTGTTTATTCTGGTCAGCTAAATCTCTATTTCTCTTTACAATAATGTTCTTGCACATTTCTGAAACTGCCATTATTCTCATAATTTTTAAAGTTTATTTATTTATTTGTTCCATGAGTGAGAGAAAGAGAAATAGCACTCCCAACAGAACCTTGACACCATGGTTCAACCCCAGCCTTCAGCCAGTCCTGGATCATGGGCAAGCATGTAACTGGGATATTCATGGAGATCTCCAGACTTGAATAAGAAGCATTTTCCACGTGAGATTGCCTTACAGAGCACATTGTGTTATATCATTGGGCAACGGTCTGGACTCCAATTCACATCATTCTGATGCAATTATTTTTTCCAAGATGAGTTTAGCTATTAATATCTATTGATTGTTTGTACTATAAATTATATTTAAAATGCCCTAGTTGGATATTACATTTTTTTTATTATCTCCCATGATAACTGTATTGAGAGCTTTGTTCATGCTTTTAATTTTTATTTCCTTTTAGACTTAATTCTCGGAAGGATATTTTTAGTAAAAGGGCAAACATATGGCTTTTGATAACACAGCCGATACTTCTTCAAATGCTTGTATCATTGCATACTTTCAACAGTAATGTAGTAATGTGAATACTTTCTATGATAATTAAAAACTATTCCAATGTGTTTTAGTCACAAGTATTTGGTTTTTAATTTTGATTTGCAGTTAGTATTAATTAGTGATATCTATATATTTGCATATTTATTTTCTATTATATATTTACTTTTGTGAAATAGTCTTTTAAAGGATTTTTAAATTATTTAACTTATTATTTTTATTATTTTAAATTTATTATAGGCATGTTCACTCAACAGAGAGAGAGAGATTGAGGATTGTGGGAAACCAAGCCACCAAGTCCAGGACTCAAACCACTGTGAGCCATGTGGCAGTCTATCATCTTCACCACCACATCATCTGTTGTCCCCTTTAGGGATTTTTGTATTTGTTTGCCATTTTTTATCCTATGCAGATTATGTAACGTGATTTTTGGTAGATTTTTATGTCTTGAATTATTGTTCGATTACACATGTTCATTTAAAAAATAAGAACAATGTTTCTATTCTGCACTTCAAATTAAAATTCATATAAATATCTCAATTCAAAATATTATATAAGCAAGCAATAAAAAGCAATTGTGTGTATGAATAACCAATTATGAAACTTTTCCAAGAAAAGGTTGATTCCTCACTGTGATGATTTCTCAGAAGTAGCTGGAAAAAAATGTTTGTATAAAATTATATACACTGAGCAGCGATGAGCTGCTCAAGAGAAACTGGATTCAACATTGCAAACAGGATTAGAATTTTTAGTGAGTTCATCATGAAGCATGCTGTGCACATGTGAGTGCCTAAGAGCTGAAGGGCTGGATGGCTGGAGATAATGGATCATGGCTCGACCAGACTCTTTGGGGATGCTTCTTTCTCTCTCTCTCTTTCTCAATCTTGCTTTTATGCGGGCATGTGTATGCTCTGTCATAAATAAAGGAAAAAAATAGAGTATCTGAAAACTGAATTTTAGTGGAATGACAAATTGTTCACCCCTACTATTACCATTGTTAACAAACACAGGCAAATGGAACTTATTACAAAGAATTAATGAAAACTTTTAAAATATCAAGAACAATTATTGTGCTTAGAGAAAAATCAATTAAGGTATGATCAACAGGAAATTATTTAATCAAGGGTAATATCTGCACATTAAAATATAAACAGTGGTTATAAAACTATGAATGGACATAGAATATTTATGTGTAATACATAAAAATTAAGAACATACATTTTCTTTTCAGCAAATTCTTGCTATAAATAACTTTAAGTTATTTTAGGTTATGATTACATTTGAGTGTTGACATTGCCTTAAAAAGAAGCATTGGGAAGTATAGGGGAAATATTTTTATATATACACATATATATAAATG